>NC_041385.1:327274080-327301826 GCF_002162155.2 Triticum dicoccoides | reverse complement strand
CCCAGCAACGCTCACTGTTCATCTAGAGGCAGCATCGATCGGCTTCAGTTAGCAGGAGTAGCAAAGGAATCGCTCGATCGCTTGGGTTCAGTAACGCGTAGCCTGAAGTGCAATCGCTTGGATTCAGTTAGGCGACGCCTCGCTCGGGTTCAGTTAGATCCCAACGCCTCTCACCCACACGCGTATGGTACGAGAGAAATGCGCATCGCTCGCCCTCGACCACCCATCATAATCGGGAACTCCCCGAAATTTTCCTCGCCCTCGCTTCTACCATGGTTTTTTCCGTCATGGACGGCCTGAAGAATGTCATGCAGCTGCATCTCCAGCCCGCCTAGGATGAAGAGCCCATTTTTTGTCATGATTTTTTATCATAGAAGTAGGAGCCCACCACATCTATGATGATATCGGGTTCTGTCACAATTATCGTCATAGAACTGTCATAAGTATGACAGAAAAAATTTCGTTTGGCCCAAAATGTCGCGGATGTGTCTTTTTATGTAGTGTTGCTAGTGGACCTTTGGTCCAAAGCCCAACTAAAATTCTGAAATTTTCTTGGCCCATTCATGCACACCTGTGAGTGGAGTGAGTGAAACTAAAGTTTGGTCCCACCATGGAAGTTGAGTGAGACTTGCACCTATTTATAAGGTGAGCTCTACTGCCACTTGTATCAGCATGATAAGAGGAGGCCTACACGCGCGCTCCTCCTCCTCGGTCGCCTCGTCACGCCACGCCTCGTCACGACGCACCGCGAGTTGCGGGATTGAGCTGAGCTAAGGACAGAGCTATGCATGTTGTCTATATTTTTGCTTCTCGGGAAAATTAATGAGTAATTAATTAATAATTAATGGATGCGTCAATTATGGAACCATTTCTGATACTTTTGGATAGCGACTCGGATATTTGGTTTACTACCACGAACTACCTGGCCCGCATTACATAGTCAGGCAGACGTCTACCCTAGCCGCCACCGTATCATATGGTTTCGCACCACCGTTCCAGATCATTGTGCCGCCAAGCAAGTCTTCTCCATCCCTCCTTTCGGCGTGCACCGAAAGAAGGGACAGAAGGCCTCTGGAACCCCGCCTCTCGTGATCCTGTATGGGAGAGGGCGATCAGGTTTTTGGGGAGCGCGCTCGCGCGACTGCTGGCAGCGATGACTTCGCCAGCGACGACTTCTTCCCCGACCTCGAATACCTCATCCTCGATGACATGGGTGACAACATAAACACCGGCGGTGCTTCTCCCACTGCACCTTATGTGATTCTATCCTTCTTGTTCGACATCGTGGTAGAATTCATGTTTCTAGTATGTGCCCTAGATGTGATCTGTTCATCTACTATGCTAGTTCGCATGATTAGTTTAATATGTGCTAGTGATGTCATTATTTATCTTCTGTTTATTCGGATTAAATCTCGTAGTAATTTGCTCATATTTTCAACAATCCAAAAACCTGATTATAGGCAATTTACTCCGAGTAGTTTTGCTACGCATTTGAAGCCGCCTGCCTTTCAGGGGGTGCAATATAAGAGGTTGTGCACGAGAGCAGTCTACTGGTTTTAGACCATGTGCTGCTATGATGCCACAAAGGGCAAGCCTGAGGGCGATCTTAAACGAGCACTAGAAGCTTTTCAGAAGATCTATACTCTCTTTAAAGGCACTCTTCTTAGTGCTCTTGATGATTCCGTTGTGGATTCGTATATGTCGTTTGAAAACGGCAAGGACATGTGGGCTGTGCTTGAGGCCAAGTTTGGTGCCTCGGACGCCGGCAGCGAGTTGTACGTCATGGAGCAATTCTATGACTACAAGATGACTGATGAGCGCTCTATTGTACAGCAGGCTCATGAGATACAGTCACTCGCTAAGGAACTTGAGTACTTTAAGTGTGTGTTGCCGGAAAAATTTGTTGCCGGGGGCATCATTGCCAAGCTTCCACCTTCATGGAACAATTTTGCTACTTCCCTAAACCACAAGAGACAGGGGTTTTCCGTTGCAGATCTCATTGGTATTCTTCATGTTGAAGAGAAGGCGAGAGCAAAGGACACACGTGCTCAAGTTGCTGAGGGGCCTTCTAGTGCCCACATGGTACAGAAGAAGAACTTCCGGCCTAACAAGTTCAAAAATGACAAGAACAAAAATCATGGTTGAAAGTGCTAGTTATCGACTAGAGGGGGGTTGAATAGGCGATTTTTATGAGAGTCTTGGAAACACGGTGGCTTTGAAGACAAAAAGTAAACTAAACATATATAGTAAGCAGTGGAATGAAAACTACACTAGGAAAGCATTAGTCAAGCATACAATACAGTGGAAGCACGAAGACTAACTCCAGCTAGGTAGACAGGATCAGGATGGAAGGCAGTATGAAGCCAAACAGATAAAAGTCTTCACACAGTGAAGTCAAATGAATTAGGCAGGCAAGCAATGACTTCATGAAGACAAGCTGAAGAGTAATGAGAGTAGGGGATAGAACCAGTTGCTTGGTGAAGACAAGGATTTGGTAAACCAGTTCCAGTTGTTGTGAAAACTGTATGTTTGGTTAGGGAGCCTGAGATTGAACTTAGAAGACCATGTCTTCACCTTATTCCCCTTGAGCTAAGGACACCCAGTCCTTGCCCAATCACTCTAGGAAGTCATCAAGGTAGACTTCCAAACCTTCACAAGCTTCGTTCATCGGCAATCCACAATGACTCTTGGATGCTCAGAACGCGACGCCTAACCGGCTGGAGGGTTCACAGTCCTCAAGTGTAACAAGTCTTCAGATCATGCAGATAGAAAGACTTTAGTGATTCCTAATACTCTTTGGCTCTGGGTGTTTTGGGCTTAGTCCTCGCAAGGATCTCTCTCTCAAATGCTTCAGAGGAGGGTTGCTCTCAAACGACAAAAGTCGTGCACTAACTCTGAGCAGCCACCAATTTATGGTGTAGTGGGTAGGCTATTTATAGCCAAGTGGCAACCTATCCTAATATGTCCGAAATGACCCTGGGTCACTAAGAACCGACACATGTCTAACTGTTGAATTTCAAACACACGCGACAGCTTGGCTTGGGCTACAAGCAAAGCTGACTCATCCAGCTCTGGATAAGGCCTGCTCTCATTGTCTTCGCTCAAAGACATAGGATTTGGTTGAGCATCACATCAGTCACTCTGACTTTGTTCACTTGGACCCCACTTAACAGTACGGTGGTTCCTATGACTCAATAAAGAAGAAAGGAATCTACAAAACAGCTATGTCTACGCACTCCATAGTATTCATGTGAATATCTTCACATGTCATAATCTTCATCGTGAATGTCTTCACGAACCACCATTGTCTTCAATGTCTTCACACATGTCGGTGTACTAGAATAGGGGTACCCTAGTACCCCGAACTTGTGCATGGGCAGTTGCAGCACCCCGCGGCAAGGCTTGCCGGACGACCGCCAAGGTCCTCCGTGGCTCCCTTGGAGCCATTCAAGAAACAAAGTATTCAAGCCAAGGAGACGAGCCCCCGGCAAGAGGAGCTTGTCGGGAAGGCCAACCAAGGCATCCTAAGGAACTTGCCGCGACGCGCTACGCGTCCCGGCAAGGCAACAAGGCCCCGGCAAGAGGAGCTTGCCGGGAAGACCGACCAGGGCATCTCGAGGCCTGGTGGGCGACAAGCTTCCAGGCGCGACAAGACGACGGCCGCGGCAAGGCGCTTGCCGCAGCAGGCGGCCACTCCGTACCCACGCTCCAGCACATCCACCAACGTGTCGCTCTGGGGGCCTTTCCAGGCGCGCGTGGCGGGAGGCTGTGCAGCCAGCGGTGCGCGATGGCATGCGAAGCTGACAAGACTGCCATCGTGGCGAGCGGTGGCGTCCCTGACGGTACCTTTCTGCACTGTTTGGGCGACACAGACGGGCATTTAATGCCCTTGTCCCCTGCCATCAGGGTTAGGTAGGATACACTGTACAGGTAACTGTACCAACCACCTCTCTTTTTACATTTGTACCCTTGTCAACATTGCCACCTGTCGGTGACCCCTTTAGCATATAAAAGGAGGCCCACGCGCAACGTAGGGGGGGTTCGACTCATTCGGAAGCCAGGAGAACACTTAGCTCTCTCGAGCAAGAACAGAATACAATCAGACAAGCAGCAGTAGGAGTATTATCTCTCTGGAGAGCTCCGAAGCTGGGTAAACTGCTCGTATGCTTCGCCTCGATCCGCTCTTCGTGCGACCTCCGCCCCCCACCGAACCGAAAGGGGCCACGGTCCGCCGGCCCCATAGGTGCTCGTGGATCAGTTTCCCCGACATCTTTGGCGCGCCAGGTAGGGGGCGTCGAGATTGCGTGAAGCCGATCCGGCGTTCACACGAGCTAGATCTTCATTTTCTTCATCGACATGCCACCGAAGAAGAAGACTTCGGCGGCAGCCGCTCCGTCCACGTCACTTCCACCACCGCCGGAGCAAACGGGTGGTGGAGTAGGCGCCGGCGGAAGAACTGACGTCGACGAGGAAGCTCACGATGCTGCCAGGTCCAAGGACAAGGCCGCGCAGACCTCAGCGTCCGTGCATGTACCACGCCCATCTCAGGAGGCGCAGGACCGACAGCGTCGTGGTACTCGCAGTACCATACGTTTGTTGGGCCAAGATCAAGCTGGTGGATCCCGGGGCGCTCAAGACCAGCATGCACGCCAACGTGCCAGCACGAGCGAGACACGGTCGCCCGGACGGGATAATGCTCCTTCTAACATAGTTAGAAGTCCGAGCATATCCCGCTCCTCGCGCCGTCCGCCACTGCGACCCACCACTCCAGCAGAAGCTTTGGCGTGAGCTCAACTGCTCCTGGATTACCCTCCAACATCGGACAAGATCGACGAATGGAGGGCCACCATTCAGAGTCTCATCGGCTACGCCAACGGGGACACTCCGCGGCAGCCGAGCATGTCGTTGCCGCGGCAAGTTTGCCAGGCGCGGGCCGGTGGCAACGAAACTGGTGGGGGAGCAACCACCATGCAATCACCACCCCGAAGGCCAAGATCACCGACTCGTCGGATCCACCTCGACAGTGACTCCACTGCGTCATCGGATCCACGAGCTCGTCGCGATCAGCGCTAAGTTCTTCACGATCGACAGCAAGAAGACGCTCGTACTCGCATCGAGCGCCGAAGAGAAGCGTGACGTCAATCCGACGAGCGCGCTGGGCCCTCTGTTGACAAGCATGCGCCAGGGGAACCAGGCGACTTGCCGTATGCGGTAGGTTTCCCTGCGTTCACTCGTGAGCTGCGGCAAGTCCAGTGGCCTAGCACGAAGAACTTCAAGCCAGATGTACCGGAGAAGTACGACGGCAAGACACATCCGTCGGAGTTCCTCAGCATCTACACCATTGCGGTGCAGGCTGCCGGGGGACGGGATGACAAGATCCTTGCCAACTACTTCCCGCTGGTGCTCAAGCCCAACGTCAGATCCTGGCTCATGCACTTGCCGGACAACTCCATATCCTCTTGGGCCGATCTATGCCATTAGTTTGTCGGCGCCTTCACAGGCGGCCACAAGCCTCATGGCCAAGAGAGTGACCTTCACCTGCTCGCCCAGAAGGAAGGAGAGCCCCTGCGCAAGTACATTCAGAGATTCAGCAGCGTACAGCACAACATCCCAGATGTCCACCCTGCCGCGATGATCAGTGTGTTCCATCAGAACGTGCGAAACCGCAGGATGCGGGAGGAGATGGCGATGTGCAAGATCAGAGACGTCAGTGAGCTATATGCCCTGGCCGACAAGTGTGCGCGTGCTGAGGAAGGGAGGAGACTCCCCGGAGAGAACATAGGAGCAGGAGGATCTGACAGTGATGATGCTGCCCCGGCAAAGAAAAACCGGCGGCGGAACAACAGGAAGAAGAAAGGAAAAGAGGTGCTAGTCGTCGAGCAGTCCGACAACGGTGGTGGCGCCAAGAAAGCCAAAGCTGGTGACTCCGGCAAGGAGATTACCGCAGAGGCTGTGGCGGTCGCTGATAAGCAGGACAGCACCAACAAGCAATACTGCAAGATCCATCGCACCAAGGGCCATGACCTCCAGAGCTGCAAGAAAGTCGAGCAGCTTGTTGAGCAACAGAAAGCTGAATACGAGCGGAGCGACAAGGAGAAAGCCCAGGAAGGTGCTGGAGGATCCGGCAAGAAACTTCCCGGCCGAGGAGGGCGCCGCGGCAAGGCCAAGCAGCGGCAAGGAGACAGACCTCCTCGCGGCCGCGACAAGGATGAAGATGACGACGACGATGAAGACATGGATGATGAGGAGACTGATGAGCAGGAGTTCCAGAAAGCCACAGAGGTCCTATGCATTGATGGCGGTGCTTCTCTGCATACTTCGCACCGTCAGCTCAAGCAGTGGGTGTGGGAAGTTAATGCAGCTGAACCACCTGTCGAGTCACGCAAGCCTCTGAAATGGTCCAGCACGCCTATCATCTTTGATATTGAGGACCACCCTGATCGCGTAACTGCGGTCGGGTGCTTACCGATGTTGGTCCCACCAACTATCCGCAACCTCAAGGTCACTAAGATGTTAGTTGACGGCGGGGCCGGCTTGAGCCTGATCTCCTCCGCGGTGCTCCAGAAACTCCAGATCCCTGACAGCGAGCTCGAAGAAATCGGTACGTTCCAAGGAATCAATCCGGGAAGGAGCAAACCAAAGGGAAAGATCACGTTGCCGGTAACATTTGGCAGCGAGTTGAACTTCAGGACTGAGAGGGTTACTTCCGACGTTGCTGACTTTCCATTGCCATACAATGGGATACTCGGCCGTCCAGCACTCGCCAAGTTCATGGCAGCCTCTCATTATGCATACAACATGCTGAAGATGCCAGGCCCGATAAGTGTCATCTCTGTCCTGGGCGACAAGAAGGATGCTCTTATCTGCGCCGATAGGATCTACCGGGAAGCAACAGCCGCAACAGATCGCAAGTCACTTGCCGCTGAAGCTCCCGGGGCGAAGAAGAAGACCAAGTCCGGCAAGAGCTCTGATGCCCACTCCGGCAAGCGCACCTCTTCGGAGTGTTGCGCTACCGTCGAGGATGCACCATCGAGCTCCACCGGCAAGTGTAAAAAGGCAATGGCTACTCCACCTAAGACCAAGAAGGTGTCCGCCAAGGAAGACGGCACTGGTGGTACCTTCACCATCAGTGCCACTCTCGACCCCAAATAGGAAAGCGCGCTTGTTGCTTTCCTGCGGGCGAACGTCGACGTGTTTGCATGGCAACCGTCTGACATCCCCGGTGTTCCCAGGAAAGTAATTGAGCACCACCTTGTCGTCTGTCCTCATGCGCGGCCCGTCAAGCAAAAAGTCAGGAAACAGGCAGTGGAGCGCCAAGAATTCATTGCGGAGGAAATCAAGAAGTTGGAAGCAGCAGGCCTTGTCAGAGGAGTGCTCCATCCTACGTGGTTGGCCAATCCTGTAGTCGTGCGCAAGGCTAATGGGAAATGGAGGCTTTGTATCGACTTTACCGATGTTAATAAAGCTTGTCCCAAAGACCCATTTCCCTTGCCGCGCATCGATCAGATTGTTGACTCCACGGCCGGATGTGACTTGCTTTCATTTCTTGATGCATACTCAGGATATCATCAGATCTTCATGGCGGAAGGGGATGAGGAGAAAACCGCATTCATCACCCCGTGTGGCACGTACTGTTTCGTACGGATGCCTTTCGGTTTGAAGAATGCTGGTTCAACATTTGCAAGGGTAGTCCACCACGCTTTTGAGCCACAAATGCACAGAAATGTGGAGGCATATGTGGTCACCACATTGGCGCAAGAGCACTTGCCGGCAAAGCGTTCCGGCAAGGTTTCTTTTGGCCGACAGCCCTCCAGGATGCAACTGCACAAGTAACCAAGTGTGAAGCGTGCCAGTTCCATTCCAAGCAGATACACCAGCCAGCTCAAGCTCTCCAGACGATCCCTTTATCCTGGCCATTTTCGGTCTGGGGGCTCGACATCCTCGGCCCCTTCCCCCGAGCTGTCGGGGGCTTTGAGTACTTGTACGTCGCAATCGACAAGTTCACAAAGTGGCCGGAAGTGGAAGCAGTGAGGAAGGTGACAGCACAGTCAGCAGTCAAGTTCTTCAGGTCAATTGTTTGCCGTTTAGGGATCCCTAACAGGATCATCACCGACAACAGCACGCAATTCACGAGCCGCACCTTCATGCAGTACGTCCAAGATCTTGGCGCCAAGGTCTGCTTCGCTTCTGTTGCTCATCCGAGGAGCAACAGTCAAGCAGAGAGGGCAAATGCTGAAGTGTTGCGCGGGCTCAAGACCAGGACTTTTGACAGGCTGCGCAGGTGCGGAAGGAACTGGATCGAGGAGCTGCCAGTGGTTCTTTGGTCGATCAGGACGACGCCAAATCGAGCCACTGGCCAGACACCTTTAGCTCTAGTCTATGGAGCAGAGGAAGTTCTCCCCACGGAACTCGCATACGGATCACCTCGAGTGCTCGCTTATGATGAGCTTGAGCAAGAGCAGCTGCGACAAGATGACGCGCTGCTCCTTGAGGAGGATCGTCTTCAGGCTGCTGTACGAGTTGCTCGATACCAGCAAGCTTTGCGCCGCTACCATAGCCGCAAAGTTAATGCCAGAAGCTTCGAGGAAGGCGACCTTGTTCTTCGGCGCGTTCAGTCCGCCAAGAATTCCAACAAGTTGACGCCAAAGTGGGAAGGCCCTTACCGGGTGAAACGAGTCACCAGGCCCGGCGCTGTCCGCCTTGAGACCGAAGATGGCATTTCGGTGAGCAACTCCTGGAACGTTGAGCATCTTCGTAAATTTTACCCGTAGGGCGCGGTTGCCGGAACCCGTTCCGGCAACCACCTTTTGTACAAGTCTTGCCGATGTTGCATGTAATCCTTTGTACAAAGCCGGGCGCAGATCCCGTGCATAAGTAAAGCTCATGTGCTCCACACATCTTGTCAATTTCATGCATTATATAATTTCTTGCATGCGTTATCTGACACTTTGTGCAGCACATACCTCCGGTAAGCAATAATGAGCCGAAAGGCTCCATATCTTTATTTTCTCTTCTTTCTTTTTCTCAACAAAGGAAAGGAAGGTTCCCTCGCACACAAGTTTGCCAGGGGGAAAGGAGAAGATTATGATGTGGACCAAGCATCGTTCAAGCAAATTTCGCCTTGTCGGGAAGCGAACGACAGAAAAGCTAAGTTGCCAAAGTTTGAGCAATTAGTTTTAATTATTAAGTTATTTTCCTCGAACGACCGTGCTTTGTATGGAAAACCTGTGCACGGAGGAACCAACTCGTAGCTAGTTGCGCCCTTACTTTGTTTCGAATCCGCTCAACAACTTAAGTGTGCTGCAGCTAGTCGCGACAAGGTTTCTTGTCGGAAGCGGCACCGCCAGCAGGCTGCTGACGTCCCGCACTCAGCGCTCGCGGCTCGGGTGCCTGCGCCGACAAGTTCCCTAAAAGCGTAGGGTAAAAACATACAAAAGAAGGAATCTAGTAAAGGAAATAACGTAGCGATCGATACCAGCAATAGAGTTATATTAAAAATAACTTGTCGCAGCTCTAACGGATTGATCTTATAATATGGCTAGCAGCGACAAGGAGAAAGAAAAAATGGGCGGCTTAATCTACGCGATCGCCCTCAACGCTCTTGATCTCGCTCACCTTGTCCACAATGGGTGCGACAAGGGCCTTGAGCGCATCCAGATCGGCGTCCGGCGGCAAGGATTTGAGGACGTTGGTGAGGTTGAGGCCTGGGTTGCGGAAGGCCGCCTTCACCAGCACCTTCTGAAGAACCCCCGCGCAGATCCTGCGCGACTCGTCGGCCAGCTGCTTTGGGATCTTCTCCCGGAGTCGCTGGAGTGCCGTCGCCATGCCCTTGAAGAACAGGCTGAGCTTGGCGCTGGGTTGGAGATGCTCGTCGGAGGGATACCCAAAGTCCTCCATCCCCAGCTACGCCAGCTCCCCGTCGATGGCAGCGGCAGCATCCACAAGACCTTCAGTCCAATGCTCCACTATCTCCCTGAAGGCGTCGTGGGCGGCAGCAGCACTTGCCAGCAGCGCCTCGTCGGCCTTGACCTTCTCCGACAAGGTCACCTCTCGCTCCCTGGCGGCGTCCAGCGTCCGAGTCAGCGTAGCCAGCTTCAACTCGAGATCCGCATTGGAGTCCTTGGCGGTGCTGAGCTCCTTGCTCCTCTCAGCGAGAAGACCCTGCAGCTCACCATGGGCGGCAGCATCCTTCTCGCGCTCACGCTTGAGCGCGACAAGCTCCTCGCCGCTCTTCTTGATATTGGCCTCCAGCTGCGCCACCTTCGCCTCCAGCTCTTTCTTGGCGGCCTCAGCAGCTGCGGCAGCGTCCCTTGCTTCCTGGAGGGCCCCGCCTATTGCTTGCTCGCGCTCGGCAAGCTCCTCTTCGTGGCTGTCAAGGTTGACCTTGCGCTGCGCCAACTCTCCCTCCTGCATAGATAGCCTCTCGGCAGCAAGCCGCTGCTGCTCTTCAACCTCAGCCTTCGCGAGGAGGAAGGCTTTCCTCTCCTCGGCGACTTGCTCCCGCTCCTCTGCCAAGCTCCGGAGAGTTTCCTGCCTAAGATCCCGGAGCTCCTCCGCGCGCTTCTCGATATCGACTCCCGCCCTCGCGACGAGTGCTTCTCGGGATGCCAGCTTGGTTTGTCGGGCACGGTAGAGCGACAGCAGCTTCCGCAGCAGCCGCTCCTCCTCAGACTCGCCGCTGCTGCTTGGCGCATTGACCAACGCCAACCCAGCGGAGGCGAGCACCTCCTCGTCAAAAGCTTCTCCTTCGACCGGCGCCCTAGAGCTTGACGCCCAGGGAAGCTTGATGAAGATACCATCGCCGGCCTTCAAGTAGGCGCCGGGCTGGGGCTCTTCGGAGCCTGGCTCCGCGGCAGCGGCGGAGGGATCAGCGGTCGGCGCAGCGCCTGGCGCTCCTGCGGCCTCAGGGCCGTCAGTGCGATCGCCCGACCCCTCGCCAGCTTCTACGGCGGCAGCCTTGGCGGCCTCTTCGCCGGCGGGCTCATCAGCACCGGCCTCTTCTTCAGTGGTGGCTGCATCGTCGTTGTTGCCGTGCATGCCCTCCTCGCCGGCGTCCTCGGCTTCCATTGGCTCCGCAGCAGATGGATCTGAAGAACGAAAAAGAAAAAGGAAGAAAAGTCAAGCAAAAATCCAAGAAAGGGAATTCAAAAGAAGAAGAACCCAAGGGAAGATTTCAGGCAAGAAGATTACCTATACTAGGATCTGCGGTCGCGGTCTCAACCGCCGGAGGATCACTGGTACCATCCCTTGCTGGAGAACTGTCCCTTGCCGGGGAGTTCTCCCTTGCCGGAGAGTGCTCCCTTGCCGGGGACTCCTCCCTTGGCGGCATAGTCGAAGCAGATGGCACTTCGGGAGCGGCTTCCGTGCCCTCCTGGTGAGGCTGTTCTGCTCCTACACAATCCAACAGTCAAGATATCAGCAAAGAAAAGAGCAATCATGAGCGCCTGTCAGCGAGAAGTAAACCATGTACTTACACTGGGGGCTGCTTTGGGGAGTAGCTGCCGGGTCCGTCAAGGTGGTCTCAGACACACCACCTGCTGACACGGTGGGGTCATCTTCGATGACAATCACCGAGGCCTTGGCTCTCTTCGCCGCTCTCTGGGCTAGCGTCCTGAAAAGGAATGGGTTCAGATCGAAGCAAGTCAAATACAAGACAAGATAGCAATAATTGAAGAACAACGAGGACAGCAAGGGGATCTTACTCTTCTTCTTCGTCGTCGGAGCTGAGCGCGGAAAGATCGAAGTCCGGCTCGCCTCCGGTGCGGCGAGTAGGCTCCCTCGCCCGCTTGGCAGGGGCGGTGGCGGTGGACCGGGAGGATCCCGCTCCAGTTGCCACAGCAGCATGAGGCGCTCCCGCGGCAACATTGCTTGCCGCAGTAGAGCGTGTCGCGCGGCTTGGCGGCTGTTGGCTCGTTTGCCGCCCCGCTACGTCCCCGGCCCTGCGGAGACGCCTTCTTGGCGGGGCCGGGGGCTCCGCCTGCGGCAAGCTGTCTGAAGGCTCGGGCTCTTCCTCGCCGGGCTCGCTCGGCTCAGCTTCAGGGCCGGCAAGATCTTCCTCGCTGGCAAACTCCTCGTGCTCGGCAAGGCTTGCCGCCTCTGCTACCTCCGCCTCCTCCACGGTGAACCCAAACTCGCCCGCAGCAGCTGCTGCCGCAGCCTCTTCCGTCCTAGTGGCGATGCGCTGCAGCTCCGCGTCGGTAGTGTCGCGGGTGAGGCTCTTCTGTTCATCAGCGCGGACCGGCACTTCTACCAAGTCGTCAAAGAACGCCCACACGACATCATCCGCAGGTTCTTGCCAAGTTGGGGCGATTCCGTGCGAATCGCACAACGGCATCATCGCATGGATGCGGTCAAGTGAAGAATTGTTGCACAGCGGAACGACATTCCACGGCAACATAAAAGGGTGCTGAGGGTCGCGCTTGAACAGCTCCAGAAGCATCGCGTCCAATTCCAAGACCGTGAAATTGAAGTTGAGGCCCGGGCGCAGCCTCATGATATCCGTCGAGTTCTTGAACTCCCAGGCGGGTCTCCTCCTCTCCTACAGGGGGCGATGCGGCGACGAAGGAAGTCTGCGCCAACTGCGCCTATAGTAAGCCCGGCAAGCCTAAGGCGAAGGATCCGGGTGACGGCAATCTTCAACCTGTCGTCCTCCGGGGCCACATTGCTCCAATCATTGCCGCGCACTACTGGGGTTTGGCGCAGGGCGGTGAAAGGCTGCGGGTTCTCCTCAACGATCCAGCACCATTCTGCCCTCCATTCTTCCCATTTGCTGCGGAGCTCGCCCTCCAGATACGCTTCCTTCTTGCCAGTTCTCGAGATCCAAGCGATTCCTCCGGCAAGGGGCTCTCCTCTCTCGACCCGGGGCATGAAGAAGTGGCGGAAGAGGGCTACATTTGGGTGGACTCCGACAAAGTTTTCGCACAAATGTGCGAGAACTGCCATGGTCAGAACGGCATTGGGAGTGAAGTCAAGAAGGCGGAACCCGTAGGTGTTCATAATGTCACAGAAGAAATCAGAAAAAGGCGGGCAGAGCCCGCAGTAGAAGAACAGCGGGAAGAAGGGGTACCCGCTTGGAGCCAGTTCCGAAGCTGCGGCCGGGAGCACCCTCGTGCGCGGATGCGCTCGCGTCTCCGTCGACCAGAAGAGGTAGTAGTACTCCCTCAGCTCCTGCGCACCGAGCTGAGGGGGGAAGAGGGCCCGCTCCTTCCGCAGCGCCGCGAGCCGCTGCGCCTCGGCCGACTTCACGCCTTTCCCCTTGTCGGCTTTTGGAGCCATGGCGGAGGTGGTGGGGGAGATCGGCAGCGTTGGTGATGCTGGTGGCAATGGGGGGCGGAGCGCTGCTCTCTTTTTGCTTCGAGGAGGAGGGGGAGCGGCGGAGATTTCTGGAGTTGGAGCAACAAACAGCGAGATGGGCGAACTGCCCCTGTTTCCCCTGCTTATAAAGAGGAAGGGGGCGAACATTTCACCCTTCTGAATAAAGAAGCCACCCACGATCTCTCCCACGACGCCGCATTCGACGCGTGCCGTTAGGGAGGGCGCGGTGGATACGGAGTCAGATACGGTGTAACCCAGGCCGCGTGTGCCCATGCCCTGTTTTGGGCCTGGCCCAACAGCGCTCGGCACCGTGTATGGCCCAGGCCCGGGGGCTCTTGTCGGTGTACTAGAATAGGGGTACCCTAGTACCCCGAACTTGTGCACGGGCAGTTGCAGCACCCCGCGGCAAGGCTTGCCGGATGACCGCCAAGGTCCTCCGTGGCTCCCTTGGAGCCATTCAAGAAACAAAGTATTCAAGCCAAGGAGACGAGCCCCCGGCAAGAGGAGCTTGTCGGGAAGGCCAACCAAGGCATCCTAAGGAACTTGCCGCGACGCGCTACACGTCCCGGCAAGGCAACAAGGCCCCGGCAAGAGGAGCTTGCCGGGAAGACCGACCAGGGCATCTCGAGGCCTGGTGGGTGACAAGCTTCCAGGCGCGACAAGACGATGGTCGCGGCAAGGCGCTTGCCGCGGCAGGCGGCCACTCCGTACCCACGCTCCAGCACATCCACCAACGTGTCGCTCTGGGGGCCTTTCCAGGCGCGCGTGGCGGGAGGCTGTGCAGCCAGCGGTGCGCGGTGGCATGCGAAGCTGACAAGACTGCCATCGTGGCGAGCGGTGGCGTCCCTGACGGTAACTTTCTGCACTGCTTGGGCGACACAGACGGGCATTTAATGCCCTTGTCCCCTGCCGTCAGGGTTAGGTAGGATACACTGTACAGGTAACTGTACCAACCACCTCTCTTTTTACATTTGTACCCTTGTCAATGTTGCCACCTGTCGGTGACCCCTTTAGCATATAAAATGAGGCCCACGCGCAACGTAGGGGGGGTTTGACTCATTCGGAAGCCAGGAGAACACTTAGCTCTCTCGAGCAAGAACAGAATACAATCAGACAAGCAGCAGTAGGAGTATTATCTCTCCGGAGAGCTCCGAAGCTGGGTAAACTGCTCGTGTGCTTCGCCTCGATCCGCTCTTCGTGCGACCTCCTTCCCCCGCCGAACCGAAAGGGGCCACGGTCCGCCGGCCCCATAGGTGCTCGTGGATCAGTTTCCCTGACAACACATTTTTAGGGGTCATCTCTGGTAGGTAAATCGAATCAATGAGGGACTACTACCTGTGTTATCCTGCAATTCTCACAAACACATTAGTCCCTCAACCACGTGTGTCGTCAATACTCTAAAACCAACTAGGGGTGGCACTAGATGCACTTACAATCTCCCCCTTTTTGGTGATTGATGACAAACTGGTTGATGTTTTCAACAGGGATAAAAGTATGTGAAAGTTCAGTTTTGTGTGCATTGTCTTCATAGATCAAAAGAGGGTCCCCCTGAAGATGTGCATATAAGTAGTTTGCTTTCGAATGCAAATGCGCATGGCAGGTTTTGCTTTGTGGAGGCCATCTTCAATGTATGAAGACAATTCATCATGCATATATGAAAGTAATGAAGATAATGATATGCATAATGAAAAATGGACGTCTGCAGAAGGACTTCATGCAGAATTTCTCATCGCATCACAAGTAGTAGCAGAAGTAGTAGATGACCATCAAGTTTAAGTGTTACAACTCAAGAGCCAAATAGTTTCAAAAAGTACAGTTGCAAGCACTTAGCAAAAATTAAGGCAACCAACCCATATGGACCCACTTGAAGACTACCAACCTCATATGCTTCTCCCCCTTTTGTTAGTAAGGACCAAAAAGGTTTGAAGACAGAGTTTTTACACGTTACCAGGTGGAGATGAAGTAGGAGCAGCAGGGTCAATGTTTGAGTTAGGTGGTGCAGAGGGTCCTGGGGCAGCATCTTGATGTAGTGAAGCTAATCTGGTGAAGTGACGTCGTCTTCTTCATCGATGACTCTTGCAACAACAGTTGCAGCCGAAGATGAGTACTCAGAATCTTCAATTGAAGGTGTTGGATGCAAACTTGTAGATTGTGGTGGCCTGGAGTCAAACTTGAATTTCTCAGTGAAGCCATCTTCGCGAAGATCATATTCAGAGCATAGCAACATAAGGCTCTTCTAGGACCGCCGACAGGCTTCATGAGCAATGAAAGAATTTTTTGGTGGCCAGGTTGCGAATGTGATTGACATCCACCAGAAGACTCTGCATTTGGAATTTCAGCCATTCATGATGCTTATCCTCCTTCTGATGCAAAGATACCAGAAACTCACGGTCATTGAGGACACATGAGCGCTTCTGAGGCCTTTGAGTAGTTGTATTGGCAGTAGCTTCAGTATTGGCGTGATGCGGCATACGCAAGTTGCCAGCCAGGAGATAGTCAGGAGTAGCAGAGTTTGGTGCGTGAATGCCTTCAATAGATTGGGTGAAGCTTTGATATTCAGCATTCTGCAGATGGAGTGTCTTCTTTGCTTGATCAGATTAGATGGCTTCATAGGACGTGTCAACATCAGACAGGAATACGACATGATTGCACGCTGAAGGTTGATAGTCAACTGTGGAATGAAGCTTGATTAGACGCATGATCCAGGGGGAATCGAACTTCAGGCCAAATAGATCAATTCCAGAATCAAACAGCTAACAAATGAAGAAATACCGAGTGTTGAATCTTTTGCCATTGACAATATAGAAGACCAATATCTTCATGGTGCCTTTGAGTTTAGCTCCAGAAGAGTTTCCTTTGATTGGCCACGGTGTACGCCTCAGAATGTGATATACTATGCGGGGCAAGTACTCGAGGTCTTCGACAAAGAACTCTTTAGGGTATTCAGTGTCTTAGGGCAATGGCTTCATCATGCTCAGCATCTGACTCATATTTGGCTCGGGCTTCTGAAAGATGCTCTGCAGTTCATCTTGATAGAGCTGACAACCGGGTTCATATAACTCACCAGGAGTGGGCAGAGAAGTAAGCCCAATGATATCCTGAGCTTTGGCTTCATGATGAACATCTCCTGTCATCCACTCAAGGACCCATGTCTTCAGATCCCTGTTATAACCTCAAATGTGCAAAGTTGCATAGAACTGCAATAGAAGCTCTTCGTTCCAGTGCTCCTTGTCAGTCACAAAAGACAGCATCACAACATCTCTGAAACAATCAAGTGCCTCTTCAAGGCATGGCAGCCCAGCAACAGCATCACAATCCGGATGCTTATGAGGAAAAATCAGGTCTTGGTTGTATAGGTTGTATGAGTAATAACTTCATTGATGTCGTCTCCAAAACCTGTTAGAGGAGATCTTGGGCTTCATGTATGGGTTCTTGGCGCTATCAAAGAATGTGTTGTGCTCTCTGAAGCTGAGCACACAAGACGAGTCGTGTGTTGTTGCAGCAGTAGAAAGCCTTGGCAGTCTTGGCTTTGGCTTCAAAGTCTAAGGCCTCTGACCCACATGATAATCATATTGTGGCCCGAGAGTAGTGGGTGGAACCATTATAGGCCACCTGACAGTTACCAACTCACCTTGATAGAATGTGCGTTCCATGGTATGACGCCTTGGTGGAGGAACGACATCATCAGTAGTGGTTGGATGTTCAATGTTGTCGGTTGTTGCATTGGCTTCGGGCTCCAATTGTCTTCAGCCATGACAGTGTCAATGGCTTCAGTATTGTTGTTGGTGGCAGCCACATTGGCTTCAACCTCCATCTCTTTAACGACTGAAGGGTCTGCCACAAGCACATTCTCGGCTTGTATGACTAGATCACTGGCAGGGGGAGTGGCTTCTCTTTCTTCTTCTCTTTCTTCATCAGTTGATGCAGCCGGAATGTCTTCAGCAACTTTTGCTTCAGACTCTTGAGCAGTCGCAGAGGGAATGGTATCAGGGAACACTTGACGTGCTACTGAGCCAGTTGGTTGCACATCCTCCTTTGGTATGCTTGACATGGATGCCTGAGACCTGGGACCTCTGCGAAGCCTCCTGAAGGAAGGCGACGCCTATGGTGAGGGGATAGTTAAATCAAAGTCGTCAGGACTTTCTTGCAGAGTCTCAAGCACCGGAGTGGTGACTTGAGCTGGAGGAGTGCTTGGAATAGCTTCATCATCCATTGGCATATCCTGAGTGATTGGTGTCATGGGACGAGGAGTCAGAGGACGACCAATACTGATCAATTCGCTACTCGTCGGAGCAGGCGATGATACCATGGGTGTCGGTTCAAGCTGAGGAAGGACTTCATCATCATTCACATTGTCTTCATGAGCAATGTCTTCAGCAGAGTTGGGGTCAGTAACTGGAACTTCTTCGTTTTCTGGAGCCTCTGTGGAAGCAGGCTCATGGACTACAAGGCGGCGGTCGCGGTTGGCAGAGGCAGGTAAGGCAATAGAGATGGGTTCGACAATGAGGGGCTCTGGGGCAGCAGCACGCTCTTTTCTTGAAGACTTAGAGACCTTTGTCTTCAACTTCTTCTTGGAGGGAGCATCATCAGATGTATCTTTGAGCTTCCTCTTCCTCGCTTCGGCTTCAGCTTTCCTAGTCTTCTTAAGTTCAGAAGTGGTAGAGGGGACCTTTGGCTTCGGGGCATTCATGTTGGCAGGGAAGACAATGCTTGGTTGTCCCTGCCTTGGAGCATTGGGGTTAGCATCTGCATGCTTCTTGCTTTTCTTGGAAGCCATCCTAGGTTCGATGCCAGGACACCCAAGAGCCTTTCTCTTTTTAGCTTCATTGTGTGCTTGCACACATTTCTCTGCATAATACTTCATGCAATCGCGTGAGCCTTTGGCTTCTTCATGCTTCTTGTTGAATTCTGCCTTATGGTCGTGCATCATCTTCTTGAAGATTCGCACATCAGCCATGATGAGCTTGTGCATGTGCTTCTTGAAGTGTGCCTTCTCATGGTCAATCTTGTTCTTGAGCTCGACGATTTTTTGAGCCAAGGCAAGTTCATTTGCAATGGCTCCACGAAAGGCAACACTGATGTCCACTAGCAGCTGCAGATCATCAAGGTTGATGCGTTGGTCCTCAAACCATTCATCAATGAAGTTGTTCAGAATGTCAGCATCAAATAGAGGCAGATCCTGGAAGATCTCAGCCACCTGTTTGCTCTTGATCAGCCATTCCAGAGCATCATCTGCAAGATCTTCATCACTTGATAGATCAATAGTGTTTTCCTCATTGCGCAGGACGGCAGCTGGAGTGAGAGCCTGCCCAAAAACCTTCTTGGACTTTGGCTTCTTGGTCCTCTTGGACACGCGGGACAGATCTTCTGATTGCACACTAGCTTCAGGAGGTACATTTTCCAATGGCTTCTTCGTCGAAGCTTTTGGAGCAGTAGCAGCGGAGGGCTTTGAAGCTTTGGACTTTTTCTTCTGCTTCGGTGGTGAAGGAGCATCATCACAGTCTGCATCTTCAGCAGATTGTTCCACTGTGGCCCTCTGGGCAGCAATGTGAGCCAGAAGCCCATCGAAGTTGGTGAAGGGGACAATTCTGTTTTCATTGGCTTCACGTGTACCATCTGACCTTGGTGCAGACGGACCAGGGTTAAAATCGAGTCCAAACTCCTTGTTCTGCTTGGCAGAATGCTTAGCAAATTGGAAGATGCACTTGAAGAGATCATCATCACGACACCATTGAAGGGATGATGGGTCGGCATTTTCTGGCTGAGGTCCTTGGACAATGCATGGATAGAAGTTCTGAGCAATAGCTTCAGGTTTTGTCTTTGGTGCTAAGTTCTTGTAAAGAATATCGCCCCACGGGCGCTTCATCGCATTCTTCTCAGCATATTCAGGTGTCATGAAGTTGTACTTGAACCACTGCTCAACCCAATATCTTCAGATCCATTGGATTATGTTCTTGCGTTGTGTATAGCTCTCTTCAGGATCAGATTTGTAGAGCTCATACAAATCTGGGGGCAGGTCCAGTGCAGTATTGCCATGGCGTTTCCTGCCGCCTTTCCTTGCAGATTTTTCAGTGGCCATTGGATCCAGACGGATTGGCTTCAGAATAGTGAAAGGCTTCCGTCGACTTGTCAAACAAGAACTGGCTTCAAGAGATTCAATATGACGCTATAAGAATTCTGCAAATGAATGCAGACTATGAGAACCAAGGAATTTCTCCCACGGACATGTACCTGTAAAAGCATTAGAGATGTGAGGGAAGGGGAAGAGGTCATATGCATTCTCTGAAGATTTTGAAGATAAATCAGTTAGAAGACATTGACCTCACAATGCAGAGACATTCAATTATTTGAAGGAAGTTGGTTCCAGATTTGTACGAATCCAAGAATAAGTACAAGTGTGGAATCTAACTAGTTGTGAAGCATAAGTGAACATACTTTGCAAGATATGAGATGTGGAAAAGGAAAGATCCAGATTTGGATGTTTAGAAACCACTTTTGGGTGAAGTTGACAGATTTTATGGATCCAAAAGACGGTAAAAAGCGTGTTTTATTTACCATAGAGGAACTGCTAGACGAGGCAGAACGGATGCTGAGCAGTCCAATCTCCCGTGCCCTAACTTGGCGACGGAAGACACCTACGGCAGTGGCGGAGAAGACGAGGTCCACAGCCGGCGTGAGGACGGCGTCGGAGAAGTCGCGATAGCTAAGTGCTTCGTCTTCAGCGTCGACACGAGCTAGCGGTGGTGCTAGGGTTTGAGCGAGATGGCAAGGTGGAAGAGGAGATAATGACCACGTGGGCGAGTATTTATAAGGAGGAGGGCGGCACTATGCAATTACGCAAGTGCCCCTAGCGATTCACATCTGAAGGAGACGTGGCATGCATGCAACTTATCAGGAGTTGAACCATGTTCCCACGCACGCCTAGATTGTCGGGTGGTCATTCCGGCCTCTCCAGTTTTCAGGCAAAGGATAAGGCATTAAAAACAGTTTTAAATGTGTGTCTCTGTATCTTCAGCTGACAAGGACACAGTGAAGATATTTGACAGGTGTCAACAGAATGCATATGACTAGACAGAAAGAATTTGAGGGAGTAGCACAGATGGGATTAGGATCCGATAACATTCCTTTAGGTCAGAAAAAAGCAACTTGGAGACATAGCTATAAGTGAATGATGTAGAGGACATAACACATATATAGTATTGAAGATAAATCAACATTGCGAAGATATAGATTTTGAAGACAAATCAATGTTGAAGACAATCCAAATGTGAAGATAATGCAATCATGACGCCAAATGAAAATCTTCAAGAAAGTGACATGTGCCTGATGTAGACTTGCGATCAACTTTGTCACCAGCACAATTAGCATCTGAGTATCCAACTAGATCAAACGATGAGCCCTTTGGATATCATAATCCTAGTGTTGGGGTATGAGCCAAATATCAAAGAATTCGCTTCACAGCAAGGTGATGCAAGTCCTTTGGTGTCGCTTGGAATCAGGCACACATGCAAATGCTAAGCATACTATAAGGCCTAGATGCACATAAGTATAGTAAAGAACCAATAATGAAGCAGTATACCTTTTGATCGAACTCTTTACAATTGTCATCGGGGCCAAGATGACTTTTGGTTGGCATTGGCGTCGTGTACCCTTTGCAGTCTTGCATTCCAAACTTTTTCAGGCAATCTTTGAGGTATTTTTCTTGTGATATGAAGATGCCATTGCGCTATTGATGGATTTGAAGACCAAGGAAGAACTTTAGCTCTCCCATCATGGACATATGATATTGCTCTTGCATCATGTATCCAAACTCATCACTGTATCTCTTATCAGTGCAGCGAAAGATGATGTCATCCACATATATTTGACACACAAATAGTTCACCATCATATGTCTTCGTGAAGAGAGTGGGATCTAGAGAACCAGGTTTGAAGCCTTTGCTCTTTAGGAATACTTTGAGTGTGTCATACCAAGCGTGAGGTGCTTGTTTGAGGCCATATAGTGCCTTGTTGAGCTCGTACACCATATCAGGATGCTTTGGATCTTCAAAACTAGGCGGTTGCACGACATGCACTTCTTCTTTGTTTTTGTCGTTGAGAAAGGCAGTCTTCACATCCATTTGGTACAGAAGAATGTTGTGATGGTTAGCATAGGCCAGCAGTATGGGAATGGCTTCAAGCCTAGCCACATGAGCAAAGGTTTCATCGAAGTCGGTTCCTTCCACTTGTGTGTAACCTTGAGCAACGAGGCGAGCTTTGTTTCTGACAACTTGTCCAAGTTCATCTTGCTTGGATAGATCCATTTCGTGCCAATGATATTGTGCTTGCGAGGATCAGGACGTTTGACAAGCTCCCAGACATTATTGAGCTCAAATTGTTGAAGCTCTTCTTACATAGCTTGAATCCATTCAGGTTCCATGAAGGCTTCTTCAACTTTCTTGGGTTCAGACACAGAGACAAAATAAAAAAGTGACCACAAAAGTGTTCCAGTTGTGTAGCTCTTGATCGAGTGCGAGGACCAGGTTCATTGATGTTATCTATAATCTTCTCAATCTGGACTTCATTTGCGACCCGGGGATGAGCTAGACGAAGATTATGATCAGACTGACTATTGTCTTCATCTTCAGCATTGGCTTCAGACTGAGTATTGTCTTCATTTTGATTAGGTGCAGAAATGAGGATCTCATCCTCAACCTGTTCCTCGGTGGGTATGATCTCTCCAGTACCCATCAGCCTGATAGCTTCCTTGGTGGAGCTTCATCTAGCACATTTGGCAGGAGCTCTCTTTGCGAGCCGTTAGTTTCATCAAACCGCACATCTACAGTTTCAACCACTTTGTAGTGAAAGAAGTTGAAGACTATGTAGGTGTGCGAGTCCTTTCCGTAACCAAGCATAAAACCTTCATGTGCTTTTAGTGCGAATTTAGACATGTGATGTGGATCCTTGATCCAGCACCTAGCACCAAAGACTTTGAAGTAACTGAAGTTTGGCTTCTTACCAGTTAGAAGTTCATAAGATGTTTTCTTAAAGAACTTACGAAGATAGACTCTGTTGATGATGTGGCATGCAGTATCAATGGCTTCGGGCCAGAATTTTCTTGGAGGCTGGTATTCATCGAGCATCGTGTGTGCCATCTTAATGAGCGTTTTGTTCTTGCGCTCCACTATGCCATTCTGCTGAGGTGTGTAAGGAGCAGAGAACTCATGTGTGATGCCCAAGGTATCAAGATAAGTGGCAAGGCCAGCGTTCTTGAACTTAGTGCCATTTTCACTCCGGATGTGCTTGATCTTAATGCCATAATTCGTCATGGCCTGATTTGTAAAGCGTTTGAAGACATCCTGCACTTCACTCTTATAGAGGATTATGTGTAATCAGGTGTATCTCGAATAATCATCAACAATAACAAAGCCATAGAGATGTGCAGTGGTAGTAAGGGTAGAGTGGTGAGTAGGGCCAAATAAGTCCATGTGAAGCAGCTCGAAGTGACGTGAGGTAGTCATGATTGTCTTTGAGGGATGCTTGGCTCTAGTCATCTTCCCAGCTTCACAAGCACCACATAGATGATCCTTCTTGAACTTGACGCCCTTGATGCCAATGATGTGCATATTCTTTGCGAGAGTGCACAGGTTCCTCATGCCCGCATGTCCTAGCCGTCGATGCCATAGCCAACATTCTGAAGCCTTTGCTAGAAGATATACGACAAGTTGTGGTCCTGCTGAGAAATCTACCATATACAGATTGCCTCTTCGATAGCCTTCGAAGACTAGAGATTTGTCAGATTCCATTAGCACAAGACAACGATATTTTCCAAATATCACAATCTTGTTTAGATCACAGAGCATTGACACAGACATTAAGTTGTATCCAAGGGATTTAACAAGCATCACTTTGTCCATGAGCTGATCCTTTGAGATAGCAACTCTACCAAGACGCAATACCTTGCTTTTACCAGTGTCAGCAAATGTGATGTGGCTCTTAGTAGATGGACGTAGGGTTGAATCCATAATAAGACTTCGATCACCAGTCATGTGGTTGGTGCAGTCACTGTCCATGATCCATTCAGTGGCTTTCGGAGTTGTACCCTACACTGCAGTTAGTGGGATAGGCTTCACCAAGAGTATTGTTAAGCAGAAACATGTAGCGAACAAGCATATTATCAAAGTTTAGATTCTGGTTAGGCATGATAGGATGCTCGTCAAGGAACCCTCGGACGAAATACATGGTAAGACCATTGGGGCATTTTATCTTGCATCCCACAAGATGTTTTAGGTCTCCAGCATTGGCGTCGGAAGTCTTTGATTTCCAGCTAGAGACCTTTCCCTGCATGAGAAGTTAATTCTTCTTAACCACCCACATCTTCAGGGGTGGCTTAGAAGCAATGAGTCTAAGTGCAGCATCTAAGAACTTTGTCTTGGGAGCCCTAGCAAATAGCTTCGCAGGAGGAGAATAGTACTCATATGAATATGTAGAAAAGTTCTTAGTTTTGTGCACATAGCGATTAGAGGAAACATGCTCATATTCATGAGTCTCATAATGGTTCTCCTGGAAAACATTGGCATTAGGGTGACCATGAGTGGTCCTCTATCTGTATGAAGCTTTTGGGCCATGTGATGCCTTTGGTCCGGGGTTTGTCTTCTTCCCAGGTGGTGTCATGACGACATTCACGGGAAGCTTCTCAAGACAACTTTTGGGCACCCAGATCTTCTTCTAGGGTGGCCCGTTTCTGCAGTTAGTACCAATGTACCTTGCAAACACTTCACCATACTGATTCTTAAACAGTTTAAAATTGGCATCAAAGGATTCATCAATGACAATTGGGTTAGCACATGTGAAGCCAGATAAAGTGGATGGGTCCACTAAAGGATCCTTTGCAGCAACCCAGCTGGGTTTGGGGTACTGCTCAGGCATCCAGTATGAACCATCAATGTTCATTTTCCTCTCGAACCCAACACCCTCTTTCCTAGGGTATCGGTTTAGAATCTGTTTCTTGAGGACATCGCACAAAGTCTGATGCCCTTTGAGGCTTTTCTGCATGCCATTCTCAAGCAATGTCTTCAACCTAGCATTCTCATGTAACGCCCACGATGCGGCTATATCTCTCACGTGTCGAGGCACGACTTAGAGGCATAACCGCATTGTAGGTTTTGTCGCGAGAAGGGTCATCTTCACACAAACCCATGTAATGAACAAGAATGGGATAAAGAGAGTTGGTTACAATCGCCCCTTCACACAATACATAAGTAAATTCATACATCAATCCAAATACACTCATAGACCAAGTACGGTCAAATCTAAAAGAAAAGAAGATAACCCCAAATGCTAGATCCCCGATCGTCCCAACAGGGCTCCACTACTGATCATCAGGAAACAAAACATAGTAACGACCCAGGTCCTCGTCAAACTCCCACTTGAGCTCGATTGTGCCACTTGCACTGGTATCCTCGGCACCTGCATCTGTTTTGGTAGAATCTGTGAGTCACGAGGACTTAGCAATCTCACACCCGCGAGATCAAGACTATTTAAGCTCAATGGTAGGAAAGGGGCAAGGTGGTGGAGCTGCAGCGAGCACTAAGCATATATGGTGGCTAACATACGCAAGTGAGAGAGAGAAGAGAAGCAACACATCGGTCGAGAAGCTAGAAATTATAAAGAAGTGATCCTGAAAATACTTACGTTCATACATAACCCAAACCGTGTTCACTTCCCGGACTCCGCCGAAAAGAGACCATCACGGCTACACACACAGTTGATGCATTTTAATTAAGTCAAGTGTCAAGTTCTCTACAACCGGACATTAACAAATTCCCGTCTGCCACATAACCGCGGGCACGGCTTTCAAAAGATAATACCCTGCAGGTGTGTCCCAACTTAGCCCATCACAAGCTCTCACGGTCAACGAAGGATATTCCTTCTCCCAGGAAGACCCGATCAGTCTCGGAATCCTGGTTTACAAGACATTTCGACAATTGTAAAACAAGACCAGCAAGACCACCCGACTGTGCCGACAAATCCCGATAGGAGCTGCACATATCTCGTTCTCAGGGCACACCGGATGAGATAGGCTACGAGTAAAACCAGACTTCGAGTTTCCCCGAGGTGGCCCCGCAGGCGGCTCAGTTCGGACCAACGCTCGGAGGAGCACTAGCCCGGGGGGGCTAAAATAAAGATGACCCTCGGGCTCGCAAAAACCCAAGGGAAAGGTATAGGTGGTAGGTAGTCAAATGGTAAAACCAAGGTTGGGCCTTGCTGGAGGAGTTTTATACAAAGCAAACTGTCAAGGGGGTCCCATAAATCACCCAACCGCGTAAGGAACGCAAAATCAAGGAACATAACACCGGTATGACAGAAACTAGGGTGGCAAGAGTGGAACAAAACACCAGGCATAAGGACGAGCCTTCCACCCTTTACCAAGTATATAGGTCCATTAATTAAACAAGAGATATTGTGATATCCCAAAATATCCATGTTCCAACAAGGAATAAACTTCATCTTCACCTGCAACTAGCAACGCTATAAGAGGGGCTGAGCAAAAGCGGTGACATAGCCAAACAATGGTTTGCTAGGACAGGATGGTTAGAGGCTTGACGTGGCAATATGGGAGGCATAATAAACAAGTGGTAGGTATAGCAAACATAGCGATAGAGCGAGCAACTAGCAAAGCAAAGATAGAAATGATATCAAGGGTATGGTCATCTTGCCTGCAAAGTTCTCAGAGTTGTCGAAAGTTTGATCCTCGTTAGCGTACTCAACAGGTTCCTCGTTAACGTACTCATCTCCTGGCTCTACCCAAAGAAAGAACACAAGCAATGGAACAACAATCAAACACGGTGCAATGCACAAGCAACATGATGCAATACATGGCATGATGTGCAAGATATGATATGCAATGCATAAGCGTGCTCCGGAAGGGAAAGAATGATCAAGACATCTACTTGGCAAACCAAGTATGCCGCTGGAAAGATGAGGTGATTTCGGTTGAAATCGATATAAAGATCACCGGAATCGGATGCACGGTTTGCAAATGGCAAGCAAAACAAGAATGACATAATTCTGCGATTAATAACACGATGCTACATAGCATGCAACAAGAAACTATGCTACATCACCCCAACATAGAAACAAAGCATATGCCAGTGATCTACAAGAGATGCTTGACAAAAGATGAACACTTAGCTACGGCTAAATCACAGAATAACAGGTTAAAACAGGCATGGCAAAAGTGCAAAAGATAACAACATCACAGACTTGGTGAAAATATTGAACATGGCAGAAACAGCATGAGGAAGCAATGTTTAGGGCAAGCAAACATCATGCTAAAGAACATATCATATAAACTTAAGGCATGGCAAGATACTACTAGATGCATAGAACAAAAGTTACTTAATGACCATGAGCCAAAAAGGATAAGAAGATATGATGGCACCCATGTAAACATAGCAAGTTTCGTTAACAGATTCAGAAAACAGAGCATGGCATTAACAGAATTATGAAGGCATCTTTGCAAGCTCGATTCACTCACCAAAAGTTATTGCATGATAAGATAAGTATAGAATCAGCAAGAAGACATGTTTATGAAACTAACCATGGCAAGAACAAGCTCATATCATGCAAGGATCAACTACAACAACCTTGGCAAAATTTAATAACATGTAAACAATCTGCCAGGAAACATTTTATAGCAAACGTAGAGCAAGAAAATGACATACTAGAATACTCCATGATTTCAAACAGGGGCATGGATGGATAGAGCATAACCATATGTTCAAAACATCCTTAATGAAGTATCTCAAAATAAGCATGGATCTCTCTGTAGCATCAACTTTACATGGCATCAAAATAACAGCAGAACGGGGACTAAAATCAGCAACATCACGAAGCCTAGTTTGGATGCTTGTTCTAGTCACCACATAAATCAAAAAAATACATGGCAAGCACCTCTGTAAATAAGGCATGGCATAGTTCAAATCACTTGCAGAGCTCATGCTCATAAGATGCACACATCAAATGCAACAAAAATGACAAAACATCAATTTCTGTTAACAGACATCAGTTAACATCATATAGCACTCTTGCAATGATGATTGGGGAATCAAGATGAGCTCAAAAATACATGGCACAATGTAATCAAATGAAGAGCATCTCATGGTGAACATTTTGATATATTATATGCATGAAACGGAGCTACGATCATGGAGTTCTGATGCAATGAACAGGGCCTTAAAATGTTACAAAGACAAGGACTTGGAGGAAATTTGGACCTCCAGATCTAGGGTTCTTCGTGTGTGGACTTCGAGGCAGGCCGGAGCCTCACCGGACTTGGTGGGGACGGCGGCCGGAGTCGAGGGAGAGGCGCCGGCGAGGGCGGGGACGACCGGATCTGGCCGGCGCGGTCCCCGGAGGCGCCGAGCGGCGACCGGGGCGGCAGGAGCGCGC
>NC_041385.1:327083687-327273728 GCF_002162155.2 Triticum dicoccoides | reverse complement strand
CGACGGACAGGCGCGGCGGCGCGGAGCGGAGCAGGCCGTGGGGGCCGGAGGCGGTCCCGGCGGGCTTTGGCGGGGAAGTGGGCGCGGCTCCATGTGGCGCGCCCCGATTGGCCACGGGCGGCAGCGGGCTCCTGTCCGGCGCGGACCGGACGTGTCCGGCGGCGGAGGGCGGGATTTCTAGGGTTTCACCCGTGATTTTGGAGGGGGAGATGCATTTATATAGGTAGAGGGAGTTTGGAGGCTCCAAATGAGGTGTAGTTTTCGCCCACACGATCGTGATTCGACGACGGAGAGCATGGAAGTGACTTAAATGGGTTATTGGGCTGTTTTAGAGGGTGTTTGGCTGCAACACACAAGAGGCCTTCACGGTTCCTCGGTTATCCGTTGGAGTACCAAACGGGCTCCAAATGACACAAAACTTGACAGGTGATCTACCAGTGGTGTACCAAGGCCACTTGGCAAGCCTCAATCCATTCCGAGAACGTTTAACACCCGCTCATGAAAAGAGACAAGAGGGGTGCGCCGGTGCATGTGGGAGTGTCGGATTGCAAAACGGACAATGGGGAAAATGCTCGGATGCATGAGACGAACACATACGCAAATGAGATGCACATGATGACATGATATGAGGTGCATGACATGAAAAAAAGGCAAAACGAAAGGCAAAACCCAACCACGGAGGGAATATCATAACACATAGCCGAAAATGGCAAGAGTTGGAGTTACAAATATGGAAAGATACATCCGGGGTGTTACAACAGTCCACCACTGGAAGAGGATCTCGTCCTAAGATCTGGGACTGAAAGAACTCTATATATTTGGAACGGAGGTGATCCTCGCGCTCCCAGGTGGCTTCTCGGTCAGAATGGTGTGACCACTTCACTTTCAGGAATTTGATTGACTTGTTGCGAGTCTTGCGCTCGGTTTATTCAAGAATAGCAACGGGGTGCTCATGATAAGAGAGATCTTCTTAGAGGTCAATCTCTTCGAAGTTGATGGTGCGCTCAGGAGTCTTGAAGCACTTGCGAAGCTGTGACACGTGAAAGACATCGTGCACGGTCGTGAAGTTGGACGGAAGCTCAAGTTGATAGGCGAGGTCGCCTCTTTTGCCAATGATCTTGAAAGGACACACGTATCTAGGGGCAAGCTTCCCTTTGATACCGAAGCGATGAGTGCCTTTCATTGGAGAGACGTGGAGGTAGACATGGTCTCCGATTTCAAAAGCCACATCACGGTGCTTGTCATCGTAATAGCTCTTCTAGCGCGATTGTGCGGCCTTGAGATTCTCGCGAATGACTTTGCACATTTCTTCGGCTTCTGTGCTCAAGTCGTTGCCAAGAAGTTGGCGTTCACTTGTCTCGGACCAATTGAGAGGAGTACGACACTTTCTGCCATAGAGAATTTCGAATGGGGCCTTGCCCGAACTCGCTTGGAAGCTGTTGTTGTAGGAGAAATCGGCATATGGAAGACAATATTCCCACTTCATACCAAAGGAAATGACACAAGCCATGAGCATATCTTCAAGGATTTGATTGACTCGCTTGACTTGGCCACTTGTTTGAGGATGGAAAGTTGTGCTGAAGTGAATGTTGGTGCCCATGGCCTTCTGAAAGGAGTCCCAGAACTTAGAGGTGAAAATGCTTCCACGATCTGAAGAAATCAATTGTGGAATGCCGTGCTAGGAGACAGTCCTGGAGGTGTATAGCTCTGCCAGCTGAGCTGCTGTGATAGATTCTTTGATAGGAAGGAAATGAGCCACTTTAGTAAGCTTGTCGATGACAATGAAAATAGCATCATTCCCACGCTTGGACTTTGGAAAACCAGTCACGAAGTCCATCTTGATATGATCAAACTTCCATTCTGGAATAGCAAGAGGTTGGAGGAGACCAGCTGGTCGTTGGTGTTCTGCTTTCACCCTTCTGCAGACGTCACATTCATTCACGAATTGAGCAATTTCTCGCTTCATTCGAGTCCACCAATACGACTGCTTGAGGTCATGGTACATCTTCGTACTTCTAGGATGAATTGATAGAAGGGAATTGTGTGCCTCGTTCATAATGACTTTTCTCAGATCGCCTTTGGGAATCACAATTTGGTCCTTGAAGAAAAGAGTATCTTTGTCATCAATGTGGAAGCACTTGTATTTGGAAATGCCCTTGTCGATACCAAGTTTCACCTTTTTCAACATGGTATCCAGGAGTTGTGCCTCACGAATTTGATCTTCCAAAGTAGGAGAGACTATGAGGTTGGCAAGAAAGCCTTGAGGAACAACTTGAAGATTCAGTTTGCGGAAAGCTTCACAGAGATCCGGTTGAAATGGCTTGAGGATTAAGCTGTTGCAATGAGCCTTTGTGCTCAAAGCATCTGCAATCACATCCGCCTTTCTAGGAGTATATTCAATACTTGGATTGTACTCTTGAATCATTTTGAACCATCGAGTTTGCCTGAGGTTGAGGTTGGGTTGAGTGAAGATATACTTGAGGCTCTTGTGATCCGTGAATATGTCCACTTTCCTTCCCAACAAGAGATGTCTCCATGTTATTAATGCGTGGACAAGTGCCACCAACTCAAGATCGTGAGTGGGGTAGTTCTTTTCGTTGGGCTGCAACTGACGAGAGGTATAGGCCACAACTTTCTTCTCTTGCATTAACACAGCACCGAGACCTTGAAGAGAAGCATCACAGAAAACTTCGAATGGCTTGGATTCGTCAGGAGGAGTCAAGACAGGAGCTGAGACTAGCTTCTCTTTGAGGGTGTGGAAAGCAACGTCACACTCAGGCGTCCAGACATACTTGACATGCTTCTGGAGTAAGTTGGAAAGAGGCTTTGCAATCTTAGAGAAATTCTCAATGAATCTTCGGCAATAGCTTGCAAGACCAAGAAAACTGCGGAGCTGCTTGACATTCTGAGGAGGTTCCCAATTCACAATTGCAGACACCTTCTCGGGATTAACAGCAATGCCTTTGGCGGAGATGATATGACCAAGGTAAAGAACTTCATCAAGCCAGAACTCACATTTGGAAAACTTTGCATAGAATTGATGCTCTCTGAGCTTGTCGAGCACCAATCGCAAATGTTTGGCATGATCCTTCTTATTCGTGGACAAAACCAAGATATCATCGAGATACACCAAGACGAATTCGTTGGTGTAGGGGTTGAAGATGAAGTTCGTCATTCAAGAGAACGTTGGAGGAGCATTGACAAGGCCGAAAGACATGACAGTATATTCGTAAGAACCATAACTTGTTCTGAATTTTGTCTTGGGAATATCTTGTTCACGAATGCGAATCTGATGATAACCCATACAAAGGTCAAGCTTGGAGAATACTTTAGCACCTTTGAGTTGCTCGAATAGCTCATTGATGTTGGGAAGTGGATATTTGTTCTTGATTGTCTTCTTGTTCAATGGACGGTAATCGACGCACAGTCGGTCCATGCCATCCTTCTTCTGGACAAAAAGAACTCCACAACCCCATGGAGATGAACTCGGTCTGATCAAACCCAGACGCTCTTGTTCATCGAGGTGTTTCTTCAATTCCTTCATCTCTTTAGGTCCAAGCTTGTATGGACGCTTGCAAACGGGTTCAGTGCCAGGCTCAAGATCGATAACGAACTCGACTGGCCGGTGCGGAGGCATACTCGGAAGCTCTTGTGGAAAGACATCTTGGTACTCACAAACGACTGGAATCTGAGAGATTGCGTCTAGCTCGCCCTTCTCACTGAGAGAAAACAACCAAATGGTTTCATGACGAGCGGCATAGATGATAACATTCTCAGAAGAGTGTGTCAAATGAATTTCCCTGGCAGCACAATCAAGCTGAGACTTGTGCTTAGAAAGCCAGTCCATCCAAAGAATTAGATCGATATCAGAGTCACCAAGAACAATAGGTTTAGCCAGAAATTTATAGTTGCCCATCTTGATACCGACATTCGGAACCAATAAGGTAGATCTCAAACGCTTAGCCGGAGAAATAACTTGCATTGCTCTAGGTAATTCCTCTGTGTCAAAATTGTGCTTCGATGCAAAAGGATATGACATGAAAGAATGCGATGCACCGGTATCAAATAAGACTTTTGTAGGAATATTATTAACTAGAAGATTACCCATTATCACGTCAGTAGATTCCTCCGCTTGCGCTGCATTCATCATGTTCACCTTTGCAGACTTGGGATTATGCTTGACCACTTTATTGCTTGAAGATCTCACAGGAGGAGGAGGCGGAAGGCGCCTTTGGTTGAAGCACTTGTTCGCGTAGTGACCTTTCTGCTGGCACTTGTTGCAAGTCACCTCTGAGAGCGGACGATGATAAGGAGCATTTGACCTTGGAGCTTGAGAATTTGACTTGTTCTGATAGCCTGGGTTGGGTGGGTGGGAAGATCCACGACCACCTGAGTTCTTCTGCTAGTAAGGCTGACGAAACGGAGGAGGAGGAAGGTAGAACTTCTGCTGCTTAGTTGCCACTTGAGAGGAAGAAGAAGACTGAACTGCATCCCTGATTCTCTTCTTAGAAGCCTCACACTTGAGCTGAGCACCTTCTTGCTTGAGGGCCATATTGTAGAATTGATCAAACTGAGTAGGCTCAACAAGAACGAGAGCTAACTGCAGATCCTCTCTAAGGCCACCTCTGAATTGATAGATCATACTCTTCTCATCAGGAACGTCTTGTTTAGTGAAGCGAGCAAGTTTCTGAAACTGCTTGTTGTATTCATACACATCCATGTTGCCTTGCTTGAGATTGCGGAATCCTCACGCTTGCTCTCAACAACATTGGTAGGAATGTGGTGAGCTTTAAAGTCCCGACAGAAGTCAGTCCAAGTAATCACTCGACCTCCTCTGGAATCCTTGTATTGCTGGAACCAATCAGCTGCTTGGTCCTTGAGCTGAAAAGAAGCAAACTTGACGTAGTCCTCAGGCCTGACATTGCTACATTCAAAATGCTTGTTGATATCCACGAGCCAATCATCGGCGTTTGTGGCCTCGGCACAGTAGCTGAAAGACTTCGGCTGATTTGCAAGGAACTGGTTGAGGGTAGGAAACTGAGGCTGATGGTTGAACTGCCCTTGACCTTGATTCCCTTGGTTGCCTTGGCCTTGGTTGCGCTCCTGCATGAGCTGAATCATCATCTGAGCGTTGGTGTTTGTGGCTGCCATCAAAGCTTGCCATGCCTCCGGAGGCGGAGGTGGAGGTGGAGGGTTCGCCTGACTCCCATCATTGCTTTCCGGATTCTGACGCGTTGGCAGAGCCATCCTGAAGAGGGTGACATCCGTTAGCATCTTGATAGACAGATAGACAAGTTGAATCAACAGATAGAAATTGCAACATATAGTCATCACAATAAACATTCGAACAAGGATGAACGAATGAATTCCAAAGCTAACATCACACATCCATCAAGGTGAGAAGCCACTTGATAAGAGATTGATGAAAGAAAAACCAAGGTACGAATGGAACAAATAAGTGGTAAGGATTACCCAATCACAAACCAAATATCTGCGGGAAGAAATGCTAGAGCTACTTGAATCCCACCTATAAACTCCCGAAACTTTCTGGTTATGCAATCAGGTGTTGGGGATACAGGGGAAGCAATATATCTCACCCAAACTAACAATCCCTACATCCAGCTGTATCCATCCATCAACACATAACCAAGAAACCTTCGGAAATCGTGTACCTCAACCTTCGAAAAGCATCCATTATACAAGTTATGGCAATACTCTCGAACTCCCTAGTACTGGGTGACGTCGAGGTTATCTCACCAACAACTGCATAAAAGAGATTTTCGATGTCGGCAAAACTCAGTTATTCCAGAACTGCAACGATAAAATTGTGACGACAACACCTCGGAGCTCAACTCCCCGGGACACTGCCAGAACCCTTAAATGTCAGGAGGCACCAAGAACAATGTTCTTGTCACAAGACTATCGGTACGATCCCAAGATACCCGCGTGATCCTAAAAAAATTAGTGAAATTTGGGGAGAAGAAAGTCAAAACATCTACATCAGGAGACCTCACGAGAGCGACGAAGGGACTGAGGAGTAAAAATAATCCTACTCTCCGATATATATAATCCTAAGATTGAAAACATTTTTGTTCTAGACTCAACAACGCCAGCGGTTCGATCAAGCAGGGGGTTCCTAAGTCGGGGATGGCTCTGATTACCAACTTGTAACGCCCACGATGCGGCTATATCTCTCACGTGTCGAGGCACGACTTAGAGGCATAACCGCATTGTAGGTTTTGTCGCAAGAAGGGTCATCTTCACACAAACCCATGTAATGAACAAGAATGGGATAAAGAGAGTTGGCTTACAATCACCACTTCACACAATACATAAGTAAATTCATACATCAATCCAAATACACTCATAGACTGAGTACGGTCAAATCCAAAAGAAAAGAAGATAACCCCAAATGTTAGATCCCCGATCGTCCCAACTGGGCTCCACTACTGATCATCAGGAAACGAAACATAGTAACGACCCAGGTCCTCGTCAAACTCCCACTTGAGCTCAATTGCGCCACTTGCACTGGTATCCTCGGCACCTGCATCTGTTTTGGTAGAACATGTCAGTCATGAGGACTCAGCAATCTCACACCCGCAAGATCAAGACTATTTAAGCTCAAGGGAAGGAAAGGGGTAAGGTGGTGAAGCTGCAGCGAGCACTAAGCATAAATGGTGGCTAACATACGCAAGTGAGAGAGAGAAGAGAAGCAACGCAACGGTCGAGAAGCTAGAAGTGATCAAGAAGTGATCCTGAAACTACTTACGTTCATACATAACCCAAACCGTGTTCACTTCCCGGACTCCGCCGAAAAGAGACCATCACGGCTACACACACAGTTGATGCATTTTAATTAAGTCAAGTGTCAAGTTCTCTACAACCGGACATTAACAAATTCCCGTCTGCTACATAACCGCGGGCACGGATTTCGAAAGATAATACCCTACAGGGGTGTCCCAACTTAGCCCATCACAACCTCTCACGGTCAACAAAGGATCATTCTTCTCCAAGGAAGACCCGATCAGTCTCAGAATCCCGGTTTACAAGACATTTCGACAATGGTAAAACAAGACTAGCAAGACCACCCGACTGTGCCAACAAATCCCGATAGGAGCTGCACTTATCTCGTTCTCGGGGCACACCGGATGAGACAGGCTACGAGTAAAACCAGACTTCGAGTTTCCCCGAGGTGGCCTCGCAGGCGGCTCGGTTCGGTCCAACGCCCAGAGGAGCACTGGCCCGGGGGGTCTAAAGTAAAGATGACCCTCGGGCTCGCAAAAACCCAACGGAAAGGTATAGGTGGTACGTAGTCAAATGGTAAAACCAAGGTTGGGCCGTGCTGGAGGAGTTTTATTCAAAGCAAACTGTTAAGGGGGTCCCATAAATCACCCAACCGCGCAAGGAACGCAAAATCAAGGAACATAACACCGGTATGACGGGAACTAGGGCGGAAAGATTGGAACAAAACACCAGGCATAAGGCCGAGCCTTCCACCCTTTACCAAGTATATAGGTGCATTAATTAAACAAGAGATATTGTGATATCCCAAAATATCCATGTTCCAACAAGGAACAAACTTCATCTTCACCTGCAACTAGCAACGCTATAAGAGGGGCTGAGCAAAAGCGGTGACATAGCCAAACAACGGTTTTCTAGGACAGGATGGTTAGAGGTTTGACATGGCAATATGGGAGGCATGATAAACAAGTGGTAGGTAGAACAAACATTGCGATAGAGCGAGCAACTAGCAAAGCAAAGATAGAACTGATATCGAGGGTATGGTCATCTTGCCTGCAAAGTTCTCAGAGTTGTCAAAAGTTTGATCCTCGTTAGCGTACTCAACAGGTTCCTCGTTCACGTACTCGTCTCTCAGCTCCACCCAAGGCAAGAACACAAGCAATGGAACAACAATCAAACACGATGCAATGCACAAGCAACATGATGCAATACATGGCATGATATGCAAGATATGACATGCAATGCATAAGCATGCTCTGGAAGGGAAAGAATGATCAAGGCATCTACTTGGCAAACCAAGTATGCCGCTGGAAAGATGAGGTGATTTCGGTTGAAATCGATATAAAGATCACCGGAATTGGATGCACGGTTTGAAAATAGCAAGCAAAACAAGAATGACACAATTCTGCGATTAACAGCACGATACTACCTAGCATGCAACAAGAAACTATGCTACAGCACCCCAACATAGCAACAAAGTGTATTGCAGTGATCTACAAGAGATGCTTGACAAAAGATGAACACTGAGCTACGGCTAAATCACATAATGACAGGTTAAAACAGGCATGGCAAAAGTGCAAAAGATAACAACATCACAGACTTAGTGAAAATACTAAACATGGCAGAAACAGCATCAGGAAGCAATGTTTAGGGCCAACAAACATCATGCTACATGAACATATCATTGAAACTTAAGGCATGGGATGATACTACTAAACTCATAGAACAAAAGTACCTTACTGACCATGAGCCAAAAAGGATAAGAAGATATTATGGCACCCATGTAAACATAGCAAGTTGCGTTAACAGATTCAGAAAACAGAGCATGGCATTAACAGAATTATGAAGGCATCTTTACAAGCTCGATTCACTCACCACAAGTCATTGCATGACAAGATAAGCATAGAATCAGCAATAAGACATGTTTATAAAACTAAAAATGGCAAGAACAAGCTCATATCATGCAAGGATAAACTACAACAACCTTGGCAAAATTGAATAACATGTAAACAATCTGCCAGGAAACATTTTATAGCAAAAGTAGAGCACGAAAATGACATGCGAAACTACTCCATAATTGCAAACAGGGGCATGGATGTATAGAGCATAATCATATGTTCAAGAACATCATTACTGAAGTATCTCAAAATAAGCATGGATCTCTCTGTAGCATCAACTTTACATGGCATCAAAATAACAGCAGAACAGGGACTGAAATCAGCAACATCACGAAGCCTAGTTTGCATGCTTGTTCTATTCACCACATAAATCACAAAAATACATGGCAAGCACCATTATAAAGAAGGCATGACATAGTTCAAAATATATGTAGAGCTAATGCTCATAAGATGCACACATCAAATGCAACAAAAATGACAAAACATCAAGTTCTGTTAACAGACAACAGTTAACATCATATAGCACTCCTGTAATGATGATTTAGGAATCAAGATGAGCTCAAATGGACATGGCACAATGGAACAAAATGAAGAGCATCTCATGGTGAAGATTTTGATATATTATATGCATGAACCGGAGCAACGTTCATGGAGTTATGATGCGATGAACAGGGCCTGAAAATGTTACAGAGACGAGAGGAAATTTGGACATCCAGGTCTAGGGTTCTTCGGGCACGGACTTCGAGGCAGGCCGGAGCCTCGCCGGAGTTGGTGGGGACGATGGCCGGATTCGAGGGAGAGGCGCCGGCGAGGGCGGGGCCGACCGGATCTGGCCGGCGCGGTCCCCGGAGGCGCCGAGCGGCGACGGGGGCGGCGGGAGCGCACGGGGCAGCGCGGCGCCGACGGCACGGCGGCAGCCGGCGGCGGGGCGTGGAGGACGGGCGCGACGGCGGAGGGCAGCGGGGCGCGACGCCGAAGGACAGGCGCGGCGGCGCGGGGCAGAGCGGGCCGCGGGGGTCGGAGGCGGGCCCAGCGGGCTTCGGCGTGGAAGTGGGGCGGCTCCAAGTGGCGCGCCCTGATTGGCCGCAGGGGGTGGCGGGCTCCTGTCTGGCGTGGACCGGACGTGTCCGGCGGCGGAGGGGGGATTTCTATTGTTTCACCCGTGATTTTAGAGGGGGGATGGATTAATATAGGTAGAGGGAGTTTGGAGGCTCCAAATGAGGTGTAGTTTTCGCCCACACGATCGTGATCCGACGATAGAGAGCATGGAAGTGACTTAGATGGGTTATTGGGCTGTTTTGGAGGGTGTTGGGCTGCAACACACAAGAGGCCTTCACGGTTCCTCGATTATCCGTTGGAGTACCAAACGGGCTCCAAATGACACGAAACTTGACAGGTCGTCTACCGGTGGTGTACCAAGGCCACTTGGCAAGCCTCGGTCCATTCTGAGAACATTTAACACCCGCTCACCAAAAGAGACAAGAGGGGTGCGCCGGTGCATGTGGGAGTGTCGGATTGCAAAACGGACAAAGGGGAAAATGCTCGGATGCATGAGACAAACACGTATGCAAATGAGATGCACATGATGACATGATATGAGATGCATGACATGAACAAAATGCAAAACGAAAGACAAAACCCAACCACGGACGGAATATCATAACACATAGCCGAAAATGGCAAGAGTTGGAGTTACAAATATGGAAAGATACATCCGGGGTGTTACATCTCATCAGCAATAGTAGTGGCATCCTTGGTAGAGGGGTTAGTTAACACATCGGCAGTTGAAGATATTGCAACATCAAAAGTAGTAGAACATCCAGCAACAGAGACAACATTATCACGCTCAAGACATTTTAAACATGGTGGAACAAATTCTACCTGGGCGGAACTAGTCTGTTGGGCGAGTAGTGAATCGTTTTTTTTGAAGATCTTCATGAGACACTCTCAGTTTCTCAAGGTCTTGCTTCCTTTGAAGATAATCGTAGGAAAGCTTCTCATGAGAGGCTGAGAGAGTTTCATGACGACTTTCAAGTTTTTCATACTTAACACGAAGACCTTTATTATCTTCGATTAAGGGCCGAGTTCAATTCATTTCCGCGTCCAACGGGTCATTGCTTTTGTCTAGTAGCTTTTGAATATGTTCCATAGCAGTTTGTTGCTCAGTTGCAATTTCAGCAAGTGTCTTATAGCTAGGTTTGAATTCACATTTAGAGTCATCTTCACTAGAGGTTTGGAAATAGGCATCGCTTGAGGTTACCTTGGCACCATGTGCCATGAAGCAGTAGGTTGGAGCAGAATGGTCCTCATCATCAGCTTTGGCTTCAACATCGTGACCATTGTCTTCGGTGTTGAAGATTGACTTGGCGACGAAAGCTGACGCTAGAGCCAGGCTTGCCACGCCTGAATCAAACTCCTCCTAGGACTCCACCTCCGCCTCCTCAGAAGCTGACTCCTCCTCTGAATCCATCTCCTTGCCAATAAATGCACGAGCCTTGCTTGATGAGGTCTTCTTGTGAGATAAAGACTTTGACAAAGACTTTGAAGAAGATTTTGTCATCAGAATCATGTTCCTTGCTCTTCTTCTTATTCTTTGATTCCTTATCCCACTGAGGACACTCGGGGATGTAGTGTCCTGTCTTCTTGTATTTGTGGCAAGTTCTCTTCTTGTAGTCACGTGATGAATCCTCATCGTTCTTTGAGCTAGATCTCGAAGACTTTCTGAACTGATTCTTCTTTGAGAACTTTTGGAACTTCCTCACAAGTATTTCAATCTCTTTGCCAAGTTCTTCGGGATCACCAGAACTATAGTCAGATTCTTCTTCAGATGAGGAAACCGACTTTGCCTTCAGGGCATGGGTTCGTCCATAGTTGGGACCATATATATCACGCTTCTCAGATAGTTGGAACTCATGTGTGTTGAGCATCTCAAGTATATCAGACGGATCTTTGAAGTCAGGAGGTTCTTGTATCATCAGGGCTAAGGTGTCAAACAATCTGTCAAGTGATCTAAGAAGCTTCTTCATGATCTCATGCTTGGTTATCTCAGTGGCGCCAAGAGCACCAAGCTCATTGGTGATATTAGTCAGGCGATCGAACATGAGCTGGACATTCTCATTGTCATTTCTCTTGAAGCGATTGAAGAGATTGCGAAGAACATCAATCCTTGAGTCTCTCTGAGTTGAGGCGCCTTCGTTGACCTTGGAGAGCCTATCCCAGACCAGCTTTGCAGTTTCCAATGCACTCCCACGGCCATACTGCCCTTTGGTCAGATGACTACAGATGATGTTCTTGGCGGTTGAGTCCAATTGCACAAATCTCTTGACATCGACGGCGAAGAAACCTTCACTGACTTTAGGAACGCCAGTCTTGACAACATACCAGAGATCAACATCAATGGCTTCAAGATGCATGCGCAGAAGGGGCACGCGGCGGAGACCTTGATTATCCATGCAGTCGACATAGCTAAAACACTAGGTGGTTAAACCGAATCACACAGAACAATGAAGTACCTTTCTCTGATACCAATTGAAAGTGCTAGTTATCGACTAGAGGGGGGGTGAATAGGCGATTTTCATGAGAGTCTTCAAAACATGGTGGCTTTAAAGACAAACAAGTAAAGTGAACCTATATAGTAAGCAGCAGAATGAAAACTGCACTAGGCAAGCATTAGTCAAGCATACAATATAGTGGAAGCACGAAGACTAATGCTACCTCTTGAGCTTGTGTTGGTTTTCCCCTGAAGAGGAAAGGGTGATGCAGCAAAGTAGCGCAAGTATTTTCCTCAGTTTTGAGAACCAAGGTATCAATCCAGTAGGATACGACACACAAATCACCGAATACCTGCACAAACAATCAACAAGCTGCACCCAACACGATAAATGGGTTGTCAATCCCTTCACGGTCACTTGCAAAAGTGAGATCTGACAGAGATAGATAAACGGTAAAGTAAATATTTTTGGTATTTTTGGTTTATAGATCAGAAAGTAAAAGATTGCAAAATAGTAGATCGAAAGCTAGCAAGATGTAAACGAGATTTAATATAATGGAAAAGAGACCCGGGGGCCATAGGTTTCACTAGTGGCTTCTCTCAAGATGGCAAATATTACGGGGGGTGAACAAATTACTGTCGAGCAATTGATAGAAAAGTGCATAGTTATGACGATATCAAAGGCAATGATCATGAATATAGGCATCGCGTCTGTGTCAAGTAGACTGACTCCTGCCTGGATCTACTACTATTACTCCACACATTGAGCGCTATCCAGCATGCATCTAGAATATTAAGTTCGTAAAGAATGGAGTAACGCATTAAGCAAGATGACATGATCTATAGGAATTAACTCAAGCAATATGATGAATACCCCGTCTTTTTATCCTCGATGGTAACAATACAATACGTGCCTTGCTACCCCTACTGTCATTGGGAAAAGGACATCGCAAGATTGAACCCAAAGGTAAGCACTTCTCCCATTGCAAGAAAGATCAACCTAGTAGGCCAAACTAAAACGATAATTCAAAGAGACTTGCAAAGATATCAAATCATGCATATAAGAATTAAAAGAGGAACCAAATAATATGCATAGATAATCTTGATCATAAATCCACAATTCATCGGATCTCGGAAAACACACCGCAAAAGAATATTACATCGAATAGATCTCCAAGAACATCGAGGAGAACATGGTCTTGAGAATCAAAGAGAGAGAAGAAGCCACCTAGCTAATAACTATGGACCCGAAGGTCTATGGTAAACTACTCACGCTTCATCGGAGAGGTAATGGTGTTGATGTAGAAGTCCTCCGTGATTGGATCCCCCTCCGGAAGGACGCCGAAAAAGGTCCCTATATGGGATCTCATGGTTACAGAAGGTTGTGGAGGTGGAAAAGTGGTTTCGTGGCTCTATTGGATGTTTTCAGGGTATAAAAGTATATATAGGCGAAGGAACTAGGTCAGGGGAGCCACGAGGGGCCCACCTGGGTGGGGGCGTGCCCTACCCCCTAGGCCCGCCCTCCTGCCTCGTGTCTTCCTCGTTGCGTCTCCGACTTCATCTCCAAGTCTTCTGGTTTGCTTTCAGTCCAAGAAAGATCATCGTGAAGGTTTCATTCCGTTTGGACTCGTTTGGTATTCCTTTTCTGCAAAACTCTAAAATAGGCAAAAAAAAACAGAAATTGGCACTGGGCCCTCGGTTAGTAGGTTAGTCCCAAAAATAATACAAAATTGCATATAAATGTCTATTAAACATCCAAAACAGTTAATATAATAGCATGGAACAATAAAAAATTATAGATATGCTGGACACATATCAATCATCCCCAAGCTTAATTCCTGCTCGTCATCGAGTATAGTAAATGATAAAAACAGAATTTTTGATGTGGAATGCTACCTAACATATTTATCCATGTAATTTTCTTTACTGTGGCACGAATGTGCAGATTCGAAAGATTCAAGACAAAAGTTTAATATTGACATAAAAACAATAATACTTCGAGCATACTAACAAAGCAATCATGTCTTCTCAAAATAACATGGCCGAAGAAAGCTATCCCTACAAAATCATATAGTCTGGCTATGCTCTATCTTCATCACATAAAATATTTAAATCATGCACAACCCCGGTTTCAGCCAAGCAATTGTTTCATACCTTAGTATTTTCAAACTTTTTTAATCTTCACGCAATGCATAAGCGTGAGCCATGGACATAGCACTATAGGTGGAATAAAATGGTGGTTGTGGAGAAGACAAAAAGGAGAAGATAGGCTCACATCAACTAGGCGTACCAACGGACTATGGAGATGTCCATCAATAAATATCAATGTGAGTGGGTAGGGATTGCCATGCAAAGGATGCACTAGAGCTATAAGTGTATGAAAGCTAAAAAGAAACTAAGTGGGTGTGCATCCAACTTGCTTGCTCATGAACGCCTAGTGCACTTTTAGGAAGCCCATCATGGAATATACAAGCCAAGTTCTATAATGAAAATTCCCACTAGTATATGAAAGTGACAACATAGGAGACTCTATATCATGAAGATCATGGTGCTACTTTGAATCACGAGTGTGGAAAAAGGATAGTAACATTGCCCCTTCTCTCTTTTTCTCTCATTCTTTTTTTTATTTGGGTCTTCTCTTTTTTTATGGCCTCTTTTTTTTTTGTCCGGAGTCTCATCCCTACTTGTGGAGGAATCATAGTCTCCATCATCCTTTCCTCACATGGGACAATGCTCTAATAATGAAGATCATCATACTTTTATTTACTTACAACTCAATACTTAGAACAAAATATGACTCTATGTGAATGCCTCTGGTGGTGTACCAGGATGTGCAATGCTTCAAGAGTGACATGTATGAAAAATTTATGAACGGTGACTTTGCCACAAATACAATGTCAACTACATGATCATGCAAAGCAATATGACAATGATGAAGTGTGTCATAATAAACGGAATGGTGGAAAGTTGCATGGCAATATATCTCAGAATGGCTATGGAAATGCCATAATAGGTGGTATGGTGGCTGTTTAGAGGAAGGTAATGGTGGGTGTTATGGTACCGATGAAAGTTGCGCGGCACAAGAGAGGCTAGCAATGGTGGAAGGGTGAGAGTGCGTATAATCCATGGACTCAAGATTAGTCATAAAGAACTCACATACTTATTGCAAAAATCTATAGGTCATTAAAACAAAGTACTACACGCATGCTCCTAGGGTAAGGGTTGGTAGGAGTTAACCATCGTGCGAACCCGACCTCCACTCATAAGGAAGACAATTAATAAATAAATCATGCTACAACTTCATCACATAACGGTTCACCGTACGTGCATGCTACAGGAATCACAAACTTTAACACAAGTATCTCTACAATTCATACTTACTCCACTAGCATGATTCTAATATCACCATCTTCATATCTCAAAACAATCATAAAGAACCAAAATTCTCATAGTATTCAATGCACTTTATATGAAAGTTTTTATTATATCCATCATGGATGCCCATTATATTAGGATTAATTTAAACCATTAAAGAGGCTAGCCAACTCGCATGGAGAAGGATCCCCCGATCGCTTCCTTCGATGGCCGTTCGATCGTGTTCGAACTGGTCTTTGACTTTGTTTCGACCGTTAGATGCTCGCTGCTCTCGCTGCTGGTTTTTACCGTGTGGTAAGTTTGCATGGCTAATGACCGGTGGGCTCTTGTTCCATGCCTATTGGCTGGGTAAGCCGTTTCGAGGTGCGAGTGCGCCCTCTCCCCGCACGCCGCGTGCACGTCGCACCATTTGCGGGGGCGTGGCCCAATCCAATCGCCCACACTCCGCAACCCTCCCTCCCTCCTCAATCTCTCTCCCTCAGCCGCCACAAACCCTAGGTCCTCCCCTTCTGCCCTGCTCTCCACCGCGCCGCCTCCTCCTCCCCTTCACCATTCCCTCCAGCGGCAGGCACAGGGAGACAACGGCGGCGCTTGATTTCATCCGCCCCGCTCCCCTCCCTCTCCATTGCGCCTCGGCCTCGGCCACCCCGTGCTCTGCCGGCGCCCGTCGGCCTCGATCCAGCCTCAGCAGGAGGAGCTCGCCGTCGAGACACGAGGAGGGGAGCAGCAGGATACAGGAGCATGGCCTTCTTCTCGCGCTGCAGCCGCCGGCCTTGTCGTGCTCGAGGAGGAGGAGCAGCAGGAGGGGTGCACCCAGCCACCAAGGTAGCCGTCGTCGAGGGCTTCTTACACCTGAACCTCGACCTCCACGGCGCTGGCGTCCAGCCACTCGAGTTCAAGGTGCCCCCCTCCCCTCTCCCCCCTCTCTGTTTGGTTCTTTAATTTCGGCAGCTGTGGATGTGGTTTCCCCCTCACGCCTCCCTGTTTGCTCTGTTTTGTTGGTGGATGCAGGGAAGGAGAGGAGGATGACGCCCAGACATGGAGAGGAACAGCAGTAGCTCAAGGTCTTTTCTCCTCCACGCCTCCCTATGCCCCTTTCTCGTTTCTATGTGCTATTTTGTTCAAGGTTTGCTATTTTGTTTGCTCCTACGGATTCTAATGTGGCTGCCATATCTGTGCCAAGCAGTGCCTGCTTGTATGACTTGTTGTATTCATCCTTGTTATAACGTTGATCAAGATTAATAAGGCTTAGGAGCATTATATTTGAGTGTCATGAAGGGTACTTGGTGCTTTTACTATGTTATACGGACTTGATGCCAACTGAAGATTTAAGACTCGTGAATATGCTCAAGGGTAGAAAACTTTGATACAAAGAAATGATGTGGGTTGGTGCGCCATCTAGAAAATGGAAACAGAAACATATTATATGCTTTTTGTATACCAATCTGCCTCTAAACCAGCTAGGCACACCACTATAGAGAATCTGCGCATAGCACAATTCCTTCTAGTGTATCATCCTATATGACTGTAATAAGACTATATAGAGCATAATTTACATAAAAGGGCCTAGAGACATCCTTTGCTTGTTGACAAAAAAATGTTCCAACACAGTTTCTCCCACCCAAAAATGAACGAACCTAATTCCATTATAGGGGATTACGTGCTTTGCTGCATGAGCTGCAGCTGCTTATCCTCCGCTCGCTGTGTTGGATAATCTTAGAGAGTAAATCATGCCGTAACTCATGACTCAGGACCAATACAGGTAGATTGGTACAGTTTTGATGTTTTCTTACTGTTGTTTATGCTCTACACAATCTGCTACAACTTCATAATAACATGTCGTTTGGTGTCTTGTTTCTGCAGAAAAATGAAGCAAGACAAGCTGGAGAAGCTCGCATGGACATCCAATTTCATGTACCACTCAACTGAACCGAGGTAATGTTTTATTTCCACAAATCTTCTAGAGTAACACATCTTTTGTTTCCCCTTCGCTTCCCACTCCTTTCCAATCTAGGCTGCCCACCTACGTCCGCATCTTTTTTCTCTCAGTTTTTACTGCTTGATTAGCTGGTTCTCTGATAATCTTATTTTGATTCTTCAACTTTTAGTTACTTGTGGAGACTATAAGAAGAATTTATAGGAAGAGTTTGATCAAGAAGAGCAAGGTGAATTATATCTCTCTTGAACACAGTCACACCTGTTCCTGCATTTTCGGATTTTTCTGTTTAGTGGAGCACATGCCATGATTTTGTACTCCTCTTACCCACTGAGCAAAGCTACATTTGTAAATGAAGGTCTTAGAAGTTTTTTGTTTTTACCTTTTGGTCTGATAGATCAGTATATGGTATTGGTCATGTGAACAGAGGCTGTCCATTCTCCTTCTGATAGATCAGTACATGGAATTATTATGTACAGATGACCCTTCCAAGATGAATATTTGAGTGCTCTTGTTTGAAATTTTTTGTTCACAGGAGCAGGCTGACACCCGTAGTTGTTTGGCATCAAATTCAGAAGATACACATCATAAGATTGAAGCAATGCTACCTGAACCAAAGGGTTGTACGCCCACCATTATTAATATTCCATACTATTCGTGTTCTTCAGATCCCAATAATTTATTTGGTCTTGCTTTTGACACAAAACACAAGTACAGGCAAAGAGAAGACGAGGTCGAACTCCAACACCGGAAGGTATCTTGGCACCAAACCATCATGAGGAGAAGGGGATGTGTTGCTGTACATGAGGTGTTAATAAAGTTTCACATTCTTTGTTCTGGTAGATTTGGTGTGTTGGGTTGCCATGTTTGCTGTATTTATTTTCCTTAGATTGCTCCGGTGTTTTTGGTGCAAATTGACCAGGGAGGGCCTAGGATTTTGTCAAGTTTTTGTCAGTTTATTCTATGTATAGGACTGCGCTTCTATGTGTCGTTTCCTTCAAACTGTCATTGCAACAAAAGATGAAGGGTGTCTTCGTGATCAGTAGACTAGTGTGTGATACCGCCTGTTGTAGTTCTATTGCTATGCATACATGGGCAATAAAAGTAATATAGTTTTGATGATGTCTGAGTGTATCTTGTGTATGTGCAGATAAGCAGCCCAGTTCAGAAGTGCTTTATAGAGGTCCTGTAAGCTTTCTAGACATACATGTTGTTTCCAGTCTCTCTCGGCTTCCCCAATCCTAGAGGTAATAATATGATTTCTTTATGTTGTTTGCCCAAATTAAGAAGTGAACTTTTGCTGCATATTTGCTCGATGTGTGTCCTGTAAACTCTAAGCTTTCTAGGCGTACATGTGCACATGTATTTGTTAGTTACTAATATGAATTCTGGATGTTGTTTGCCGAAATTCAGAATTGAACTTTTGCTGAATATTTGCTCGCTGCATGTCCTATAAACTCTAAGCTTTCTGGGCGTGCATGTACACGTGTATTTATTAAGTAATAATATGATTTCTTTATGTTGTTTGCCAAAATTCAGAACTAAACTTTTGCTGTATATTTGCTCGCTGTATGTGCTGTAAAATGTAAGATTGTAAGCATACATGTATACATGTATTTGTTAAACTAACAACCTTATGACTGCAAATACCATTTAAACAAACAGTAGCCCCTTGTTCTATGGAACACCTATTTTTATTGCCAAGCAAGCCCCATTTTTTTTTGCGGTTGCAGCCACCTGATCACTAACCTGGATGAGTAGACATTATTTACGGACTTGCCTCCTTTCACGTCTCCACGGATGCAAATTATTTTCAAGCAGCCCTAAGGTAGCTTTTAAGAGTGTTCGAAAAAACGGGTACTATTTTAGATTAAAGGCGGCCAAGGCCAGGGAGGACGAGGTCAGGGAGTACAAGAGTGATGTGCTGAACCCCTCCGCGGAGGAGTTCATGCCGCTCTCCCGTCGCTAGGGGGACGGCGCATGCCACCTATCGGCCGACGCGCCCGTCTTCGTCTCGCCCGGGATCGACTACTATGCTCCTCCGTCCACCAACTCTGTCCGTGCAGGTGGCCTGTTTCCTTCCACCCCAACCTTCTCCACTGTCTCCCCAGCGTAAGTAGTTCATTTGGTTAATCTGTTTTGTGTTTTGACATGCATCATTTATTGTAGACTGCTAGATCGATGCTACTTCCATTATTATTATTTTTATTACCTAAGCGCCGAACAAGCACTCTTGCATTGGAGATGCCCTGATTAGCTTCTTCTACAAATTTGTCCCAGTGCAATTAGCAGGCTAGCATATTTGAAAAATGAAATTTTGAATGACATATAGCAGGATATGCATGTATTCCTACTCCTATCTTATATGGACAAATAGATCTAACAGTTGGCTTGCTTGCTTGCAGTGGTACAGGTGTGATCTTCATGGAGCTAGCCATCATTGGATTTGGTAATACATAATCACTTAATCAGAGAGCCCAAGGTGAGAAGGGACGAGCATCTAGAACACCACCACCTACTAATCAGTGAGCTACTATCTGTCTTTGAATGAGTTACTTAACAAGAGAAGGCGGGTAGCAATAGAACACATGCAATCTCAATGTTTACTAATTATCTATTTTTGAATTTATTCGTTTGCAACTGCTCTGAATCTGGGTGTTTTGCTTGCTGCTTTGTAGGAGTTTCCTACCTTTCTTCTGCAAATCTGGAATGCCTTTATGGCATGATCATGCAAAAAAAGTACCTTGATGCAATAATGGATTTGATTATCATTGGTTACTCTGTTTTCATGAATTACTATCCAACTGTAAGTCTGTTCTATACCCTAAGGCCGATGTAAATCTGATAGAAGATTAAGTTATTTAATTTTAACTAAAAAGGATAATTTTCTTTCAGTCGCTTGAACCTGTCCAGACCTGAAAAATACTTATACTTTGAAAGCTTGATACATGAGTATGTAATTTTACAGGTATGTAGATAGCCAACAATGTTATTGTTCAAATGTACTCGAGCCAGGTTTTCGGTGTTTCATTGGAACCAAAAGAATTGCTAATATTGTTTTGATGAAAACATGGTCGCACTTGTCGGTGTTGTAGTGGCATAGGAATTTTTTTCCCTGAGATCCACTATGAAGTTGATTGAAAGTCCATTTCCCTAAGATCCACTATGACAATGAAAAAGATTTCTGAAAACTGTGTCACCATAAATGTTCCATCATTGTCCATAGCAGTCCCGTGCCATATTAATTTCAGAAGAATAAATTCTTATTCAGATGTTCATTGTGTTTTTATGTACTGCTATATCTAAAAAAGCAAGTTTCAGCTAAAACCAGAGTCGTGGTTAAGATACTCTTCCCACCTAGGATATGTGTATATGTTCAGATTGCTAACTTTAAACTATAGTTGTAGAAAATGTGGTGCCCTCGCTTATTTTTCTAATGCATGAACTTAGGGTAAATGTTTTATGTGTAATGCGTGCTTGATTTCTTTTTGATTCTAGTGGATTTTGATTTTCTCCACCATGCTTCTCTCCAACGGGATGAGTCTGTTTTTGCAGCAGCGGGTGATGCATGTGCTTATTGTTGGCTGTTGCTATGTGGTATGCATTTTCTCATTGTTTGCTGTTTGTTGTTTGCTATGATTAAGATACATTGGCATGTACATTTTATATCAGTATTGTTTTCAACACCACCTATCACTGTATAATTTGCCGTTAATAGAGTAGTTTCTCCTTTGTTGCATTGCATAATGCTAGCAAGCTACATTGCACCATAAACAAAAATAATCCTCTTCCAAGGTTAAACCTGTGTTTTTCCTTCTAGTAAAGATCTTCTCTGGAAAAGATCAATTCCGTTAGCCTATAATATTGCAGTTCTTTCGTATCCTTCAAAGATTCATAAATATTTTCTGTTTCCACTCCATTCGTTCTCATGGATTTTGAAAAAAATATTTTTTTTGTTGATTAATAATATTGCTTTCCCTTTCAGTTTTGTGGTGGTCGATGCATGTAGAATATACAGACTTTCCTAGAATGGCGCCTTTTAGTTTTTCTGCTTGATGTTAGGTCATTGATGAGAACACCTACGTATATGATTGATGCATTCATGATATCCTATATACTGAGAAATATTTTTGTTTTCCGGACATTATTTTCTAAATCATATCAACATATTACCTGATATGGTCTTTGAAGTTTCTATTTTATTGCGAGCTTTGCACTGGTCAACTTGAGTATGGTATGGTTATCTTTTCTTTTGTTTACAGGCGATGTGTGGTAGAAGCTGTACTCACTGGAAGACTATCGTGCTGTGTATAAACCATGTTCTATGATTCACTTCTGTTATGCATATTTACTTTCCAGTTTTAGGACTGAAATCTATCCATTGTAATGAATTTGGTTGTATGGGCATTACCTATTTGACTTCGGCTTGCTTCATCACATATAGACTGCTTTTCTTTTCCCCATTGCGTGTATGACCTAAAACTATCATGTATATGAGGCAAGTTATTAGCAATGTTTCACATTTTCTTACTTGCAATATTGTGCTTGCCTATTCAGGTGTTCCAAGACCCAAATCATCAGAAAAACAACACATACAACACTTTTTTCTTTTGAACTTTGGTTACCCTAATACACCCCTGTTCATTTTGTTTATATAGTGGTTAGAATAGTAACCATATGTGCTTGCTCAATACTGATAAATGGAATATTTTCAAAGCACGTATGGTGTGGGTCTGTTCGCAATTTGGCGCAACGGGAGATTACTGAAAAATACACATTTTTTCAACATGACATGGTCTTGAAATGGGACTCTACTACCAAATTAAAATGTGTAGGTATATCTCATTGTAGATGACAAGTCTCTATTTTTTATTAAAGGGGGTTAAATTTGTTATCATATATGCTTGCTCGCTACTAAAACAACTAAAACATGGAATTTCTTTTCATGCTGAACATGGACTCAGTGGGTCTTTGCGCCATTTTGTTACCTAGCTGACGAACTGAGAAAGAAAGGAAGGGGATAGACAGTCTTCACTGGCTCCTCCCCCTACCGCTTCATATTCAGCTCCTCACGGGCCGCAGGCATCGCACTACGTGGGTTGGGCTAAATAACATATGGGCTATCCTAATACCTCCTGTTCCCTATATCTTCGTATATGCACAACAAAGACATGTTTTTTTCTTAGGTTTCTTATCTTTTTTCCTTTTTTTGCAAGAAAAATATGCATGGCCAGGTTTCTCATTATGATAATCATGTTTCCAAACTTGCTAAAAAAATACAACCATGCCAACTTTACTCTCTCATCATAGTGCCCATATTTTAAAAGTGAACATATGCATATTATGCAAAGTTTTCCTTTTCCCATACTATTATTTGACAACGTAATAAACATGTTTAAAAAATAGCATGATTTAGTTGAAGGTTCTTGCAACATGAAACTATTTTCATCGATAACATTTCTTCAGCAAGTCTCTGCGCCATTTGGCGCAATGGATCAACTAGTTTTATAACGAAAGAAAATTACCATTATGTTATAAAAGAATCTCAAAAAAATATTAGTAAAGCATGAGAGTTCAACAATTTCTATAAAATAAAACCACCGCTGTGCTCTAATAGGATATAAGTGAAGCACTAGAGCAATATAGTCTAGCTCAAAAGATATAAGTGAAGCACATAGGGTATTCTAATAAATCACGATTCATGCATGTCTTTCCCAAAAGGTGTGTACAGAAAGGATGATTGTGGTAAACTAAAAATCAAAGACTCAAATCATACAAGACGCTCCAGGCAAAACACATATCATGTATTGAATAAAAATATAGCCTCAAGTAAAGTTACCGATAGATGAAGACGAAAGAGGGGATGCCTTACGGGGCATCCCCAATCTTAGGATTTTGGTTGTCCTTGAACTTTACCTTGGTGTGCCTTGGGAATCCCCAAGCTTAGGCTCTTGCCACTCCTTATTCCATAGTCCATCAAATCCTTATGCAAAACTTGAAAACTTCACAACACAAAACTCAACAGAAAATCTCATGAGCTCCGTTAGTATAAGAAAATAAATCACCACTTTCAGGTACCGTTGTGAACTCATTATTTATTTATATTGGTGTAATATCTACTGTATTCCAACTTCTCCGTGGTTCATACACACCGATACTACTCACAGATACATCAAAATAAGCAAACAACAGGCGAAAAACAGAATCTGTCAAAAACAGAACAGTCTGTAGTAATCTGTAACTCTCGAATACTTCTGTAACTCCAAAAATTCTGAAATAACTTGGTGGACGTGAGGAATTTTTATATTAATATTCTGCAAAAATAATCAACTTAAATCACTCTTCCGTAAAAAAATGACAACTAATCTGGTGAGCGTTAAAGTTTCTGTTTTTCAGCAAGATCAAATCAATTTTCACCGAAGTCTTCCCAAAGGTTCTACTTGGCACAAACACTAATTAAAACATAAAACCACATATATCCAGAGGCTAGATGAATTATTTATTACTAAACAGGAGAAAAAAAATCAAAGAACAAAAATAAAATTGGGTTGCCTCCCAACAAGCGCTATCGTTTAACGCCCCTAGCTAGGCATAAAAACACGAATAGATCTAGGTATTGCCATCTTTGGTATGCAATTCCTTGCTCATCAAATCCTCCAAAACTCTTATTAGAAAATCTATCCTTTCCCTTATTTCCCTTTTAGAAGATGAACTTAAATCATGGAAAGAACTTTGATTTGTAATTTTAACATTCATAAACCCATAGTCGGGATCATTACCGTATATATCATCATATAAATGCGTAGTTCATTTCTAACGGGTTCCTTCATCATTTTATTCAACCAATATCTATTGAGTCCTACATAAATTCCTCTATGAATCCCATCAAACTCCTCAAAAGCCTCAAGGTACAAAGATTGAGATATTTCTGGATAGGGAACTCTCTTCCTAAGATTTTCACTATAAGATTGATAATATCTAGCTTCCAACCAACGCATGGTTTCTTTATCATAAAGAATATCTATAATTTGAGGGTGTTCAAGATCCTTTTTATAGAAAGAAAAAATATCCCTAGCTTCTTGTGTTATAAAACCGAATTCACGCATAAGGATAATTTGAGGGTGATTGATATTGGGAAGTTCATAAAACACCTTTTGCAAAGCAGGATGAATATGCAAAAAAATTCTTTCTAATTTCTCAACAAGCATAACAATGGCATCTACATGGCAGTTGGTCTCAAGAAGAATAGACTTTTTATTAATAGGCATGGATCTTGTGCAATCAGAGAATTCTTGGATAACACTTTTTCCAATAATATTACCGTCCCCCACGCGAAAGATTTTTGTTTTGTAATTAGGTGGAGTTTCAGTTTCATGATACAAAGAACAAGACTCAAGTGTTTCTTCAAGGTTTTCAACGATAACCTCCCTAGTTTCAGACATGATGACAACAAACCAATCTAACAAACGAGCACACAAGAAGAAAGCGAAAACAGACAAACGGAAGAGAGGCAAAGAAAAGGCAAATGTTTTCGAAAATTGCTTTAGAAGTGGGGGAGACGAAAACGAGAGGCGAATGGCGAATAATGTAATGCAAGCTAGAAAATTTTATGATGGGTACTTGGTATGGCTTTACTTGACGTAGATCTCCCTGGCAACTGCGCCAGATATCCTTCTTGTTACCTCTTGATCTTGCGTTGGTTTTCCTTTGAAGAGGAAAGGGTGATGCAGCAAAGTAGCGTAAGTATTTCCCTCAGTTTTGAGAACTAAGGTATCAATCTAGTAGGAGACGATGCACAATTCATCGAATACCTGCACAAACAATAAACAACTTGCACCCAATGCGATAAATGGGTTGTCAATCCCTTCACGGTCACTTGCAAAAGTGAGATCTGATAGAGATAGATAAACGGTAAAGTAAATATTTTTGGTATTATCGGTGGGAAATGACACCTATGGGATCACAAGAATCCCTACTACGATTGCGGGGCATTGGGTTGTGAGGAGAGCAGGATCAGCAGTCAGTACGAGCACGCGGGTCGTTTACCCAGGTTCGGGCCACAGGGATGTGTAATACCCTAGTACTGCTTGGATGTGTATATTTGTGTTCTTGAGGTTCTTGAACTAGCTACTATGAGCGTAACTTGTCCAAAGTCCGAATCCTTCTCCTGGATGCCTCAGGCCTCCTTTTATAGGCAAGAGGATCGCCACTGTGGCACATAGGAGGTGGCATCGGGGTACTGTGGTTAAGCCTATCACTAGCTATTATGGGACAAGACGCATTTAATGCGCCTCCGACGTGTGCCCTTCACTTTACCGCTGCTTCGCCCTGTCTTGACACGCGCCTGGACCAGCGAGGCGGCCAGCGCCATGTAGGCTGGCAGGCTGCTGAGGTGGCGCGGTGGTAGGGCCTTCATGAAGATTTGCATGCCACCACGTAGGCATGCGCTGAGTTGGCCGAGAAGACTCACGCCGACACGCAGGCGCCTACCCAGGTGGTGGGCTGGCAGCTGCATGGGAATGGTGATAGAGGTTTGGCAGGTGCGGGCCTGGTTGTGGCTTCGCGAACGCCCTTGGTAAGGCCTTTGCCGGGGGCCCCGGCAAGGGTCTTGTTGCGGTGTTGCGGTCGTCCCCGGCAAGGGTCTTGTCGGGGGTCTTGTGGGTTTCCATGGCGACGATCTCGCCGAGGTTCGTTGTCTTTTACTCTTCTGATTTGAAGTGTTCTTGTCTTCACAAAGATCTGCATGCCATCACGGAGGCGCCTCTCGAGCCTTGGTCCCAATGTGGTTGGTGACGCTGGAGGAACTAGGGCTCAAGGGTGGTGTGCCCTGCCGGTGTCAGGTAGGCCGCCCCGGCAAGGGTCTTGCCGAGGGAAACCACCTTCCCTTTTTGCTCTCCGTGCCTCCGTCTTGGTGTTGCTTTGGCCGTCCCGTGGCTTTGATTTCCTATCTCTGCCCTTCTTAAGTGTAGTCGTGGGCGCGGCTCTGACTACCCGTGCACAAATAAGAGGTACAAAAGAGCGCCCCTATTTTAGTACACCGACAGGAGCCCCCGAGCCTGGGCCACACATAAGCGCCACGCCTTGTTAGTCCAGGCCCAGAGCGGTGCGTGGGCAGGCGGGGCAGTTTTTACCGTGGTAGCTTTCCGTCCGCTGCACTTCCCCACAACCTGTGCTGAATGCATGACGTGGGGGGTTGCACGCGCGGGTGATCGAAGCACGCTTGCGTCACCTTGCGGTGAACAGTAAAGAGGCGGCTTGTGTGTCCCTTCGAGATCGCAAGGCCGTCGCTCATTTACTGTCCTTTCCTGGGAACCGCCGCTCCACGCGTCCCATTACGTCCGTCTCCCGTGCCACGTACGACGCATGCATGACGCAGGGCGAATGAGAGGCGCGCGGGATACATGAAGACGTGTGCGCGTGGGTCGATTCCCACGCGCCTTAAATTGGGTGGGGAGGGCGGTCGACGGCCTCACCTGCTGTCACTTTAATGAGCCAGATTGGCTGAAATGGGCGGCCGAGCCCCGATCCCGTCCCTTTATAAGGAGGGGAGACGGAGGAAAGGTGCCTCTTAGTTCTTCATCCTCCTCCTCTCCCATCCCTGCTCCTTCCTCCTTTCTGTCATGGCGAGAGGGCGTGGTGATGCTTCATTGGTGGCGGCGAGGGTCTCCGCTCAACAACGCGTCGCTCCTCCCCAAGAGCTTGTGGTGGCGGAGCCAGCCGTTAGAGGAAGGGGGAGGGGGCGAGGTCGAGGCCGTCGCAGTGCTCGGGGAAGAGGAGGACGGGGCGGCGCGTCGACCTCGCCTATGCCAGTGGCCTCTCCCCCGGTGGAGGGCCACGTCAGGGACAACCCCTATGAGTTCTTCATCAGGCCGCGCCAGCCGACGCGCCGTCGTCTTCGTCTCCCGACCCAATTTGCTAGGGAGATGGAGCTGGACCCGCCACAGGCGCTAAGGCTACACATGAGGGGATGTGGGAACAGCGGCACATGGGCCAAGGTCGAGTTCCCAGCCCCTCACGTCATGTATCTTCACCGTGGGTGGAAGACCTTCGCTCGCATCCACAGCCTGATGGAGGGGCTCACCCTCCATTTCCAATTAATGGAGAGTGGCCTCCTCTCTATCAAGGTCTTTGGACACTTAGGGACTCGCGTAAGGTGCTGCGTGGAGAGCTCCTCTGATGACGAAGACTCGTCCTCAAGCGAGAGCGATGAGGAGGATAGCGGCAGTGACAACCTCTTCGTCTTGCGTCAAGGTCCACTCAGCAACAAACTCTGCCAAGACCCTGCTTTGAATAGTCGAGGTGCTTTCGAACTTTAAGCCAAAACTTGACAGCTCCCGGGCCCATTCCACAATCCTCCCTGTTGCATCTGGGTTATGCAGTATCCGTTGCAATGGGAGGTGGGTGACAACGGTGATCTCATGCGCTTGGAAGTAATGACGCAGCTTCCTCGAGGCCATAAAGAGGTCGAAGAGCAATTTTTGCACACCAGAGTACCTCGACCTAGCCCCCTGCAAGAGGGAGCTGACGAAGTAAACTGGGTGCTGCACCATTTTCTTCTTCTGCACCACTTCACCTAGTCGTGTGGGCCCTGTTGCACTAGCATCAGCCCTTGTCGGGGACTTAGTCTTGCCGGGACCAAGCCCTGCCGGGGAGGGTTCCGGCTCGCCATCCGTTGATTCTGCCACTGCTGCTACTTCTTCGTCGCCCTCTCTCTGCGCCACCAGTGCGGCGCTAACCACCTGATTCGTTGCCTCTAGGTACAGCAGCAACGGTTGTTGTGGTTTAGGCGCAACCAGCACTGGGGTAGAGGAGAGGTATTTCTTCAAATCCTGCAGCGCTGCATCGGCCTCCGGGGTCAACTCCATTGGGCCCGCCTTCTTCAAGATCTTGAAGAAGGGAAGGGCATGCTTCGCGATTTGGACATGAATCTACTCATAGAGGCAACGCAGCCAATGAGCTGACGCACGTCCTTGATCCGCTTAGGTGCCTCAATCTCCTCGATGGCCTTGATCTTCTCTAGGTTTGCCTCAATCCGACGCTGCGACACAAAGAACCTGAGGAGCTTGCCAGACGGGACACCGAAGACACACTTCTCAGGGTTCAGCTTGAGGTTGATCTTGCGCAGGTTTGCGAATGTTTCCTCCAGATCTCGCACAAGTGTTGCTTTATCCTTTGTTTTGACCACTATGTCATCCATATAAGCGTCCATATTTCTATGTAGCTGGGGCTCAAAACCAATTTGGACTGCTCTTGCAAAAGTCGAGCCAACACTCTTCAACCTGGAAGGCATTCGTAAAAAGCAATACGTACCACATGGGGTGATGAATGTTGTCTTCTCTTCATCTTCTCTTGTCATGAAGATCTGATGGTACCCTGAGTAGGCGTCAAGGAATGATAGCAGGTGCGAGTTGTCACATCCCTAGTTCTGGTATGACCTAGACTAGCTAGTCATGTGTGCATCATGTTTAAATTTCATTTAAATTTGAAATGGGGATTTGTGAAAGCCTCAGAAATCTTTTTGAAAATGATCAAGGTAAAAATTGCTTCAATTTGGCCCAAGAAAATGTTCCTGCTTTCTTCTAAAAATATTGGCCAGAGGTAAAATTCCAACCAATATTTTTGGGAGCTCAGAAGTATTTATTTTTGGCCATTTGAGTTAATCCAGTAAATATTTGCATAGGGTATATATATGTTATATATATTATATATGTCCAATAATTCTGATTTTTACTGTGGGGCTTTGGAATAATCCAATTAGTTCCTACAATAATTTTTAGAAGAAAATAAATTGGTTTAGTATTTTACTAAATCAGAAACAAATGTCAGAAATAGAAAAGAAAACAGAAAAGGGAGAGAGAGACTTACCTGGGCCACTTACCAGATCAGCCCAGCAGTTCGGCCTAGCTGACTGGCCGACGCCAGTCATCGTCTCCACCGCGCCAGGAGGACAGGGGCGTGTGCCCGCGGTGCGCACACACGTGCATCGCCACCTCCTGCTTGCCACCGACCGCCTGGAGTTGGCTGAGGACGCCACGCACGTCCCTGAGCCACACCCTCTCACTCTCACCCCCATTCCCTGCCTCCTCCCCTCTCTCTCTCGCTAGACAGAACGCGCCCGTCGCCGCCGCTCGCTGTTGTCGCTCCCACCTCCGTGGCCTCGCCTCTCCGACAAGTCCAACAGCTCCGCGCCATCGTCCTCGTCCTCTTCATCAAGCCACACATTGCCGGACGCCCCGTGGAGCCGTCACCGCCATCGTCTTCATCATCGGCCGCCGGAGATCGCCACCGAAATCCCGTCACCTCCAAGCCATCCCCGAGCGCGTTGAGATCACCGACGGCCTCGCTATGAGCCCCTCTACCGAACCCCTCTTCTCCCCCCTCGCTTTTGCACGCTCCATCTCCGTTCCCCGCCATGGACGTAGCTCCTCTCCGCCGATCATGTCACCGCCGTGGCCAGAGCCACCGCAGCTTGCTCCCGAGCAGCTCACCGTCTTCCTTGCAACTCGAGGAGGCCACAGAGCCCCTCAGCTCGCTCTGCCGTGCCCCGTAGCCTGCGCCCGCTCGGAGCTGTGCTCCGGCCGCCGCCACGAGCTCCGCTCCGGCGAGCTCCGTCCTCCCCAGCTCCTCCCACCTGCCCCACTAGATGCGGGAGAGCACGGGCTACGCCCTGGTGCTTTGAGACGCCGCCCCCGTGCCCTGCAGCATGGACTCTGCCGCGACCAGAGGTCGCTGGCGACAACCTCACCGGCCTGACGTGCGGGCCCGGCCTGCCAGGTGATTAGCTTAAGGCTAATCACCATTTAACTAAACCCTGACACTGACAGTGGGCCCCTGTGCCCTAATCTTTTAATTAGATTAGTAAAAAACCTGTTTAACACTGTGTCACTGACGTGTGGACCCCACACGTCAGGTTTGACACCGGTCAGCCCTGTTGACTCGCTGACGTAGTGATGACGTCATGCTAACGCAATTAATCATTTTCTGGATTATTTCTATTTCGGAAATTCCAGAAAATTAGCAAAACTTCTAAAATTCATATAAATTCAACCGTGGCTCAGATTGAAATAATCTATATATAAAGCATTATCAGGAAAATTCAATGTATCCATCTATACCAGTTTCATGCATGTCAAACCAACTTATACATGTTGTACAAGTGAAAAGACATAAAGGGCATTTCAAATGCTTAAGTTTGGAGTTGCATTTGAATCCTTGATTCAAATGAGCTCCATTGAACTTGTTGCTGGTTTCATTAGCACAAACCACTTCACATCATTTTGTTGCATATTCTTGTGAATTGATTGCCAGCACCGTTCTTCTCGATAGGTCCTGCTCCGGAGAGTGTTCGAGAGTACCTGTCTGAAGAGCAGTGCTCTACTATTGATTTATCAGGCAAGCAAACCCCCTTGTTCATTCCGATACAATCCCACTCTCTCGCTCCTGCTCTCTTTTATTGCATTAGGACAACAACGATTCAACTGATACTTTATGTTGCGGTAGCTGAACCCATTCCTCTACACGACCTGTCATTGCCACAATAAATAGTTGAAACCCACTAGCATGTGTAGGAGTTGATTGAGCAATGTTGTGTTCCTACCATGCCATGCCTGCTATTGCTTAGATTTGTGTCAGGTCTGATTCATTGGGAATGAATTGGAGTGTTACGATATGTTCTGGTGCTGAGAGTTAAGTGTGTGAACATGATTTGGTAAAGGTAGCGGTGAGAGGCCATGTAGGAGTACATGGTGGGTTGTCTCACTGGAACCGTCCTTAAGCACCGAGTTCTGTGTATGTTGTCCAATGACTAGCTACTACCATGCATTAGAATGCTTAAGTGCCCCTCTCGACTTATTAACCAACTTGATCTCGGTCCAGGAGTTGCAAATAGTTTCTCGTGTTTGTAGGTAGTTTTAATAGTCTACCAAGTGGAACCCGGCCAGGTGGGCTTGGGACAGACTAGGCACCAGTGGCATGGTGTACCAAGCATAGATCCATCCGGCGAGGTGGGATTGGGAACCCTGCACACATCGTTTGGGCCGTGTGTGAAACCCCGGCCGGATCTCCTGACAGATGGAACCTGAATAGGCGATGAACCTGGACTAGAGTCTTGTGTGGTTAGTCAGGTTGTGGACGACACCCTCGCCAGGCTTCCGCTTGAAGGTTGCCGAGATACATGACACGTACATGGCGGTAAGTGGCGAGAGCATGTGTGAAGAAGTACACTCCTGCAGGGTTAACATGATCTATTCGAATAGCCGGGTCCGCGGTTATGGACTTCTTGGAGGCTTACGTGGTACATAGACAACTTGAAGTGGTTACTATAAAATGCTCAAGATAAGTGTGAGTACTATGGATGGTCTTCTCGTAGGGAGACGGGAATGAATCCATAGTGGTGTATTGATGTGGTGATTAGTGGACTCGTGTGCGCTTTCTTACCTCAAAGAAGTTACTCGTAGTCGTAGAATAGGTTAGCCACTGAGTCAAAGCTGGCTTGCTGCAACTGAACCCCACATTGCCTCCTTGATACTAATGCATGTATGATAGGATCTGATGTAAGTCTTGTTGAGTACCTTTGTACTCACGTTGCTTAATTTATGTTTTTGTAGATGAGACTTCTGTCTCAATAGTAGTTCTGCATGGACTTCGATGACTAGCTTGTTACCTCAGCTACGATCTTGTACCCTTGGGAGGGTCTTGTAGATAGTCAGGCTTCTCAGCCTTTTCCTTTTATAGTTGTCTGTACTCAGACATGTAATGCTTCCATTGCTTGTATGCTCTGAATGATGGGTCATGAGACCCATGTTTGTATTAAATGCTATGTGGCTCTTCTGGGCCTTTATCCATATGAGTTTGAGTTTGTTGTGATGTCATGTTGTACAACACATACTTGCATGTTATGCGTGCGTGTGACGTGTATTGCTATGTGTGGGATCCGACAACCTAGTTGTCTATCCTTAGTAGTCTTTCTTATGGGGAAATGTAGTCTAGTGCTTCCACTGAGCCATGGTAGTCTGCTATAGCCCGGATTACCGGAGTCCTGTTAGCCTAGTTTCTACTGCTCCGGAACACTTAGACTGCCCAGCATGTGTCCTTCTTCATTCTTACGTCTGTCCCTTTGGGGAAATGTCACACGGTGTCTACTGGAGTCCTGCTAGCCTGCTACAACCCGGGTTCCCGGAGTCCTGTTAGCCCAGTTGCTACAGCCGGGATTCACTCGCTGATGACCGACACGTTCGTTGCTGGGTCATGTATGCATGTCCCTGTAAGTTAGTGCCACTTTGGGTTTACGACTAGTCATGTCGGCCCGGGTTCTCTGTCATATGGATGCTAGCGACACTATCATATACGTGAGCCAAAAGGCGCAAACGGTCCCGGGCCAAGTAAGGTGGCACCCGTGGGAATACCGTGCGTGAGGCCGCAAAGTGATATGATGTGTTACATGCTAGATCGGTGTGACTTAGGATCGGGGCCCCGACAGCTTAGCTTACCGAATTCCTCATGAAGAAGTGGTTGGCACTACTGCATCATAAGATTGTTGCAATAGGACTTACGACTTAGTGCATCAGCCATGACATTTCCCTTGCCTGGGGTGTAGGTAATCCCTAAGTCGCAATCTGAGATCAACTCCAAACAACGTCTTTGCCTAAGGTTCAAATCTGGTTGGGTGAAGATATACTTGAGACTCTGGTGATCGGTGTAAATCTTGCAACATTTACCAAGAAGGTAATGTCGCCAAGTCTTAAGTGCAAAGACTAGGGCTGCAAGCTCTAGATCATGTGTAGGATAATTATCCTCATGTGGATGCAACTGTCGAGATGCATAGGCAATCACATGACAATCCTGCATAAGAATGCAACCTAGTCCTTGTTGTGAGGCGTTGCACTAGATAACAAAGTCTTTAGTGAAATCCGGTGGCACAAGTATGGGAGTAGAAGTCAGGAGCCTTTTCAGTTCCTGAAAACTATACTCACACTGTGGGGACCACTCAAACTTTTTATCTTTCTTGAGAAGTTCCGTGAGGGGTTTGGCCACTTTAGAGAAGTTTTCAACAAAGCGCGACAATAACTGGCTAGACCAAGGAAACTCCTAACTTGTTTAACTGTTTCAGGTGGAGTCCAATCAAGGACGGCCTGAACTCTCTCAGGATTGACAGCAATGCCCTTATCAGATATCACGTGGCCCAGATAGGTCACTTCTAGCAACCAAAATTCACACTTGGAGAACTTGGCATAAAGGCGGTGCTCCCTAAGTTTTTCTAGCACAAGTCTAAGATGTTCGGCATGCTCTTCCTCGTTCTTCGAGTAAATAAGGATATCATCGAGGTTAACCACGATGAACTTATCTAAGAACTCCATGAAGATCGAGTTCATCAAGCAGGAGAATGTGGCTAGAGCATTGGTTAGACCAAAGGACATGACGGTGTACTCGTACTGTCCATAACAAGTGACAACAACCGTTTTAGGAAAGTCCCCGTTTCTGATCTTGATTTGGTGGTAGCCTAACCTCAAATACATCTTGGAAAAGACTGAGGATCCAGCGAGCTGATCATACAGGTCGTTGATCCTGGGGAGCGGATACTTGTTCTTTATCGTGACCAAATTAACGGGACGATAATCTACAACCATCCGGTCCGTACCATCCTTCTTCTTGACGAAGAGGACGGGGCAAGCCCAAGGAGAAGAACTAGGACGGATGAAACCCTTTTGAAAGGACTCATCAAGTTGTTTCTTAAGCTCGGCTAGTTCTAAGGGTGCCATCTTGTAAGGTTTCCTAGAAATTCGAGCGGTTCCTGGGATAAGATCTATGACAAACTCTAGATCTCTGTCAGGTGGAAAGCCTGGCAGTTCCTCTGGAAAGACATCCGGAAAGTCACGGACTATCGGGATATCTTCAAGGTCTGGAAGAGGGCTAGCATTAAGAGAATAGAGTTGGCGCTTTGCAACTCTAGTGGAGACAGTGACTATCTTGCCAGATGGGTGTGTAAGCTGAACAGACCTGGTGAAACAATCAATCTTGGCATGATGAGCTGTCATCCAGTCCATACCCAAGATGATGTTAATATCCCAAGACTTGAGAGATATCAAGGAAGCAAGGAATACAAGTCTGTCAACATGGATTTCATTGCCATAACTTATCCTAGAAGTTTGCCATTTGGATCCAGGAGTTTGAATGAGTAGTGGGGATGGCATATCACAAAATGACATGTCGTGCAAGCAGCCATAGCTTTCGGAAATGAAGGAATGAGACGCTCCAGTATCGAATAGAACCGATGTTGGATGACAGTTGACAAGGAGTGTACCAAGAACGACATCTATGTCATCATGAGCATCTTTAGCTGAGACATGATGCACACGTCCACATTTAGTGGGATCTGATTTGGCACTGATCATCGTATGTGATGGCTTACCATAGCCAACAGACTTCTTGGGCTGGGGTGGAGCAACACTGGTCTGAGTGCAAATACGGGCAATGTAGCCTGGCTCTCTGCACTTGTAACAAATCTTGGAGGTAGGACGTGGACCCGCATCTGCAGGCGGTCCACCAATAGCCCTGGGTGGAGCATAAAACGGAATCGGGTGAGGCGCCACATAAGATGGCCTCGGTGTTAAACCGGGTGGAAGAGCAGAGTTCGAAATCCAAATCCGGCGATTCTGAGAACTAGAACCGGAGGAAGAACCCATATCACGGGTGTGCTTACAAGACTCCTCGTAAGTGAACTGAGCTGTCTCTGCATTAATGGCCTTGTTCACAAGTGCCTGGAAAGTATCACAATGATGCAGGTGGAGATCATGACGCAACTTGGGATTGAGACCCTTCCGGAACCTAGCCTGCTTCTTGGCGTTCATGGACACCTCCTCCATAGCATAGCAGGCGAGGTTCTCAAACTCTCTACTATAAGCATCAAGAGCCATCTTACTCTAGGTGAGACTACAGAACTCTTCTCTCTTGCGATCGTTGAGGGCTTGAGGAATGTGATGCTCGCGAAAGGCCTCAGTGAAATCTCTCCAGGTAGGAATCTGACCAGCTGGAAGCATAGCCTCATAGTTCTGCCACCAAAGACTAGCAGGACCCTCTAGGTGATATGTAGCATAGGTCACCTTGTCACCTTCAGCTATGCTCATGGAGCGCAGCTTGTGTGTGATACTACGGAGCCAGTCATCGGAATCGAGTGGCTCAATGGAATGATGGAAGGTGGGTGGGTTCAAACCAATGAAGTCGGTAATGGAAACCAACTCATTACGCCGATGTGAGGTCTTCTGCTCAATCTGTTCCAACAAACGATTGATCTCATGCTTGTTCATCTCAACCTCTAACATGAACTTTGCCAATGAAGACTGATCAGGGGGATCCTCATCCCTACCATCTCTGTGGTTCAGGCTATGAGCAACAGAACTCCGGGTAACTGACGACATCCTGGGAAATGAAACCAAGGACGGGATCATCAACTATAGAATGGACAATGTAGCACAAGGGAATTAGTATCTCTCGAACTCCTAGGACAATTCTGGCAGCATAACGGCAGTAAAATGCTCAAAATGAGACATCCTGCAAACGATGGGGTAGTACCATACTCAACATCATCACTCAAGGTTCTGAGATAGTACTAATTAACTACACCGGAGGTACTCAAAAACTGGAGTATGACTCTGATGAGCCAATCCTATGAGACTACGGAATAGTAACACATGATCCCGATAGACAGAAGAGAAAGCCTAGTTCCTTAACCCCGTAGGAAAAATAGGATGACTCAGATGAGAAGGGCATGAGGTATAAGGAGTAAAAAGATCCATACGTTCCCTTCCACAATCAATTCCCCTACATAACTAAAGAATTTCTAGACTCAACTTCGACCTGTTTGGCTTAGTAATCCTACAGGCAGTCAGGCTCTGGTACCAAAGCTGTCGGGACCCCGATCCTAAGTCACACCGATCTAGCATGTAACACATCATATCACTTTGCGGCCTCTCACACGGTATTCCCACGGGTGCCACCTTACCTGGCCAGGGACCATTTGCGCCTTTTGGCTCACGTATATGATAATGTCGCTAGCATCCATATGACAGTGAACCCGGGCCGACATGACTAGTCGTAAACCCAAAGTGGCACTAACTTACAGGGACAGGCATACATGACCCAGCAACGAACGTGACGGTCATCAGCGAGTGAATCTGGGCTGTAGCAACTGGGCTAACAGGACTCCGGGAACCCAGGCTATAGCAGGCTAGCAGGACTCCGGTAGACACCGTGTGGCATTTCCCCGAAGGGACAGACACATGAACAAAGAAGGAAACATGCCGGCCAGTCTAAGTGTTCCGGAGCAGTAGCAACTGGGCTAACATGACTCCAGTAATCCGGGCTGTAGCATACTACCATGGCTCAGTGGAAGCACTAGACTACATTTCCCCATAAGAAAGACTACCAAGGATAGACAACTAGGTTGTCGGATCCCACACATAGCAATACACGTCACACGTATGCATAACAAGCAAGTATGTGTTGTACAACATGGCATCACAACATAACTCAAACTCATATGGATAAAGGCCCAGAAGAGCCACATAGCATTTAATACAAATAGGGGGCTCATGACCCATCATTCAGAGCATACAAGCAACGGAAGCATTACATGTATGAGTACAGACAACTATAGAAGGAAAAGGCTGAGAAGCCTAACTATCTACAAGACCCTCCAAGGGTACAAGATTGTAGCTGAGGTAACAAGCTAGTCGTCGAAGTCCATGCAGAACTACTACTGAGACAGAAGTCTCATCTGCAAAAACATAAATTAAGCAACGTGAGTACAAAGGTACTCAGCAAGACTTACATCAGATCCTATCATACATGCATTAGTATCAAGGAGGCAATGTGGGGTTTAGTTGCAGCAAGCCAGCTTTGACTCAGTGGCTAACCTATTCTACGACTACGAGTAACTTCTTTGAGGTAAGAAAGCGCACACGAGTCCACTAATCACCACATCAATACACCACTATTGTCGGCGTTCTGGGAACGGGGGTCCCCAGACTTGCCTGCCTACGGCCTACGGCGTGGCTCGAGTGGTGGCCCAGAACGGCCCATCCTCATCAGCGCAAAACTCAAGACCCTCGCGAGGGGCCAAGCCTTGCGGGGCGGATGACACGAGGCTTCCTCAGGAGCGGCCTCGCCAGGCAAGCTCGCGAGGAGGCAGAGAGATCAAGGCAGGGGTACCTAGCGAGGTGCTCATGACGCAAGCCGTGACGATCGAGACCAGGCGGGCACCAGGCGGGTGCTGGCCTGTGCAGTGTTCTTGTTTCCTCTTTGGTGCAAAGGGGTCAAGCGCAGGCGTGGAGTACCGAGGCATCAGGCAAAGGTTGCCATTTCAGTGTAACGAGACCAAGACCAGCAGAGCGGCAGGATGGAGGTCACCGTGGATCCCAAGACGGTGTCATCGCTAGTGCCTTTGGCAGCGGAAGACCAACTTTAGTCAGGATAACTTGTACTAGATGTTCCCCTTCAAAATGGCCGTTGTTTGCGCCCTTCCCGCTCAATATTTGGGAAGAGGACCAGGGCCTCTATAAATAGGACTAGCCACCACAAAAGAGGGGGCATCTCATCGAGTCCTCATCAGATCCATAGGTGATCGAGCTCATCCAAGTAGTTCATCACACTAGCTCAAGAACACCTCACGCGAGGCTGTTCATCCCTTGTACTGTTCATCATCTGCCCCTGAGGCAATCCACCACACCACACACTGGAGTAGGGTATTACACCACAACGGTGGCCCGAACCAGTATAAATCTTGTGTCCCTCGTGTGGTTCATTGTTTAGCTTAGATTCTCGTGAGGCGATCAGACGTGGATCGGTAGGGGGAAGATCTTCGCGCCCACCCCAGAGTTCGAATCTTAAGGGTCTGCCGGAACCCAACATCCGACATTTGGCATGCCAGGTAGGGGTGTGCCGGAATCTTCCTTCTTTCGTCCTGCGTTCCGGCGCTTCACCGCCTCCATGTCCGGCGACCCGACGGCCAACTCCGACCGCTGGGCGGCATGGCCTACCCATGTCGTGCCGCCTGCCCATGGTGACCTCAACCCCGCACCTCAGGCAGCCCGCACCCCGCAGAGCGTTGCGGGATGCAGGCGACGCGGTCAGGCGTCGCTTGCCCTCACTCCACGGCAAGTACGATCGGCAGCGAGGGCCTCAAGCCATGTTGCGTCCACGGCACCGCACACTCGACGGGAGCAGGCGAACATGAAGGCCGCGCTCACAGTGGCGCGAGAGCTGCTGCGGTGCAGACTGCAAGAAAGCGGCCTCGATGTGCTGCTGGAACGCGTCGCTGAGCTCCTGGATGCCGCTGCTTCAGGGGCACCACCATTCTGCGTCCAGCTTCCAGCCCAGGCCCTGGGCGGGTCACGAGACAGGCCAATCCGTGCCCATGCACCCCCAGGCGCACCTCAAGGCTTCATCAACATCGGCATGGCCATCAGCGCCGGGCGACAAGCTACGCCGGCACCACCCCCGTTAAGCGAGGGCATGTGCATCACTGCCTACGGCCCTAGTGGGCCACCTCCCTACCATCCCCAAGATGGAGCTTCAAGCCGAACTGCATGGTGCACGGAGCACTGCAGCGAGGCCTTTGGGGTGGTGACCCCGGAGGCCTATGTGTCCCACATGGTGGATCGAGAGTATACACTGGAAGAAGACCACGGCTCGTTCCTCGGGCCAGGCTGGGAGGAAGAGGCACCAGAAGCCAAGCTCTTTCAGGAGCCTCACGGAAGCCTTGGCAACCATGTCGGCGGCAGCAACTACCGGGTACCGCTAATTCCTCAGGAGCAAGCTCACGCTAACCATGGGTCACAGGAGGTTCAGGTCGCTGCAGTGGATGGTTGCCCCAATGCGGCAACCACCCTCCCCTCAGGAGGAGGGCACTAGCGGCAGCAGGAGAGGGGCCGGGAGCCAGGCTCCTCCCCACGGCATGCGGAGCAAGGCGTTCTTCGGAGGTAGGCCCTCTACCGGGCAGGTGTCCCAGGGCCTACCCCCGGTAGAGGACCCGTGGTAGTCAGGGGAACCGCTGGCGTCCCCTTTCCCCATTGGTGTTGTCCTGGTTTCCGGTCGCCGTTGATGGTGGTCAAGGGTGGCGCAAGGCGGTGCCCTCATCTGGCGATATGAAGCAAGGCCCAGTGCCTGTGAAGCTCGCCGCCCGTAACACTCTCACGTAATAATGAGTTGGGGTTGTACACGCCCCGGAGTATCCGGAGAGACGCCCTCGGGCCTCAGGGGCTCCCTCCCACGCCCAATGGCAGCACTTAGCTCCGCGCTGGTGAGAAGACATCGAAGACTAGACTAGGTGCCGGACGCGGCCTTTTGCTTTTTGCTCCCTTTTGTGCGAACATGCTTTCTCGTTTCGGATCTAAGTTGAAGTCGAATTTGTGTTTGCGTATGCGGGGAGGGGTGTCGTGTCTTATTCGTGTGCTTTCTCGTGCTCCGATTTCTGTTCAAATTGGAATTCACACTAGCTGCCTCCCTCTCGTGAGCCCCTCGCGAGTAGGGCACAGCCCAGCATGTGCGCCCGCTGTCCCGCGGCCGGCGTACGCTCCAGCCTGGCTCTCGCCGCATGGACAAACGGGCCCTCATGAAGCCCTTGGATGGACATTGCAAGCCTACTCGAGGCTCGCCAAGACAAAGGTAAAACCACAACAACCTACTCATCGCGAAAATCATGGCATCGTGCAGGCACCCATCCGGCGCCGATCTTGACAACACATAGGCAACAATCTTTTTACATGAGGGGCTTCCCCTCCCAAAATGCTCTCACAGCCTTTAGGGCCACGTCCAAATCTCTTCCTGTGTAGGACGAACAGCAGGGGGAAGCACGGGATCAATCGGACATGTCGCTCACTGCAACCCCCAGGGCGTCCCCGGAGGCGTCGCTGGCACCGCCGTCGTCGCCGCCAGCCTCTCCATCGCCATTGTTGGCACCGTCTTCACCATCGTTCACCATGTAGCCTTCGTGAGCAGCAATGATCACCCCGTCATCATCAGAAGTGAAGGCCCGAACGAGTGCATCTACATTGTCCTCCACCCACCGCGCTAGGTCGCATCGGACGGCCTCAGGCACCGGGGCGATGGCGGCGTCGAAATCGAAGAGGGGGTCGATGTTTTGGAGATAGCTGAAGACGCGGGAGAATGCCCGCGCGAGCAGGCCGCAGCTTCGTTCCTCCACCAGCTGGCGAGACCTCTCAGAGCGGTTCTCTAGATGCATCACCACGTCAGTGAAGAACTGGAGATTGCCGGCGTAGTTGGTCACATGCGGTTCCTTAGCGGCTGCCTCGCAGATTTTGCCCAAAGCCGCGTTGGCCCTTTCCCTGAGTGTCCGGAGCATGGGGCCATGCATGTGTTCCAGCGTCTGCCGCTGGCGGATCTCATCCGCATTCTGCTGCGCAACAGCCTCGGCATCATCAACCCGCTATTGAAGAAGAAGCAGTTCAGCACGGGAGGAGGCCAGCTTAGCCTGCGCAAAGCTTAGTACGACAGGGGTGGCCTCAGCTCGCTATGTGGCTTCAGTCAGCCTAGTCCTGAGAGCAGCAGTCCTGCCTGTGGCTTCAGCCTTGATCAGTTCCATCCGCTCTCCGTACTCGCGCTCAAGACCAGCGCGAGCCTCCGCCATGCGGAGGTCGATCTTCTCCTGGATCCGGGCCTCCCGCGCGCTGACGTCGTCCTCCGCCTGGGTGACCTGACGCTCCCTCGTCTCCAACCGCTCAAGATCAAGGTTGCGCTCGGCAGCCTCCAATGTCAGCGCTTCCTCGCGCTTCCGGAGCTCCTCCTCTTCAGCGGACCCCCTTTCAGCGACGCAAGGGCGGCTCGGCGCAACTCCACCTGCTGCTCCAGGGAATTGCACCAGTCCTAAAGCTCCCACGCGCGCTCCTCCGCAGCTTCACGTCGCCTATCTGCCTCCCGAGCCTCTTCAATGGCCCGGGAGCAGGCCTCCCGAGAGGCCATCAGGGATGCCTCGGCCTTGGCATTGTCGAGGTCATGCTGATGGTGCGCGAGACCAACAACCGCCTTCAGCTTGCGCCGCTCCTCGACCAGCCGCAGGCCTTCAGCTTCAAGACGCGCGTCTTCGCCCGCAAGCTCTACTCCAAGCTGACTCACCGCGTATGTCGCCTTCTGGAGGAACTCCTGGCGGACGGCACTGCGCTCCCGTGCACGATGGAGCACGCCATCAACGTCGTCCTCCGCCATCAACGCCGGCGGAGGACCCTGGAATGGTTTGCCCCCTCTCGGCAGGGGGCTGGGGGCTGGTGCCCCCACGATCATCGGGCGGGCCCCGCAAGGGACCCAGCCAGGTGCCGACCCACCTCCTGATGAGGAACCAAAGATTGACTCCAACCACTCGCCGCCTATGATCAGCGGAGGAGCCCGGGGCAAGCTGGTTGTGCCAAGGGAGAGCTCACGAAGGAGGAGCGGCGCGCCAATAGGTTCAAGGCGCACCGCAGGCCGGCCTATCACTCCAGCCGAGCTCGCACCGAGGGTGGCGCACGTACTTGGGGCGATCAAGGTCGGTGGTGGAGGAGAGGCCTGAGGAAGCGGCTCCTCGGCTGGCTCTGTGGGCTCATTAGGAGGGATCCTGGAAGGCCACGGTCAGCAAAGGAAGCGGTAAAAAGGAACTACAAGAAGGAGGGACTTACTCATCCACGGCGAAGTACTTCCTGTGCTTCAATGGGCGGTACAGGCGATCATCACCACCGGAAGTCTCCTTCCTCTTGCGAAGGGCCTCAAAATCTATGCGGAACCGGCCCAAGCTCACGACGTGAGGGCCGGCGCGCGGCATAGCAACCGAAGCATCAGGATGGCCTACATCAAGGGCATCAGCCTGAGAGGAGCGATCAGGTGCCACCTCTTGGTGGCCTGTCGAGGCCTCAGGGGCTTCGGCCTCGGGAGCCGCTAGTCGCGCCCCCTCATCAGCCACCACCTCATGAGGGGCTCCGTAAGCTCTGGAGGATGACGCCTCGGGAGCCCCACGCGACATCAGCACCTTGACATCAGGCCCCCCAGCTCCTGCCAATGCTTGCCTCCCTGCAATGACTCCTGAGGCAAGGCCGGCGGGGGCGGCTGGGGGAAGGACCGCAGCAACCGGGTTCTCGCGTGGCCCCGCGAGGCCAGTCGGGCGCAGCCCCCATTCGTCAAAGCGGGGCATCTGCCTCAAGAACTCGACCCTCTTTGTGCAAAGATACAATAAGGCGCCACCATGACGGACGCTGCCAGGGGAGGGGTTGCCAGTCAGAACCTTCAGCACCTTCTTCAGCATCTCAGGCACAAGATCCTCTTCCTGGAGCCTCATACGATCCTGACGCCTGGAGTAGGTCCACATTGGGCGGGAATGGCGCTGGAGAGGAGCGATGCGATGCTGGAGGAACTCCTTCACCATGCAGGGCGCCGTCACCCCGAGCTTCCTCAGTCTGTCGAAGCGATGCCAGGCGAAAGCAAGCTGGGGGCTTGTAAGCTCCTTGTGACCCCAACCAGGATTGGGAATAGCAGACAATGTTAGGTGCGCGAGTAGGGGGCTGGGCACCCCAACGTCCACATACAGCCATCACTCCCGGAACCCGCTCACAAAAGATGGGAGGCCGAAATTGTTGGATTTCGGGTTCCGGCAGACCCTCTAGATTCAAACACTGGGGTGCGCGCAGAGATTTCACCCCCTGCCTACCTGCACCTCACCGCCGCGCTATGATCTAAGCAATCAAAGGGACAACACAAGAGACACAGGGTTTATACTGGTTCATGCCACCATTGTGGTGTAATACCCTACTCCAGTGTGTGGTGCGGTGGATTGCCTCTTGGGCTGATGATGAACAATACAAGGAAGAACAACCTCACGAGGGTCTGTTCTTGGCCGGTGCAATGAACTACTAGGGGGAGTTCAGTCGCTCTCTGGATCGATGCCTCTACCCTGGGAGTGGCTAGTCCTATTTATAGGCAAAGGCCCTGGGCCTCTTCCCAAATATTGAGCGGGAAGGGCGCCAACAATTGGCCATTTTGAAGGGGAACATCCAGTACACTTATCCTGACTAAAGTTGGTCCTCGCCTGCCAAAGGCTCTGGTGGTGACGCCGGCTTGGGCTCCACGATGACCTCCATCCTGCCGTCCTGCTGGTCTTGGTCTTGTTGCACCGAAATGGACACCTTTACTTGATGCTCTCGCCTGCGCTTGCTCCCTTTGCACCAAAGAGGAAAGGAAGGACACTGCGTGGCCTGGCGCCCGCCTGGCGCCCTTGGTCATCATGGCTTGCGTCTTCGGTACCTCGTGAGGTACCCCACCTTGATCTCTCTGCCTCCTCATGAGCCAGCCTGACGAGGCCGTGGTTGAGGAGGCCTCCTATCATCCGCCCCGCGAGGCTTGGCCCCTCACGAGGGTCTTGAGCTCGTGCTGATGAAGATGGGCCATGCTGGGCCGCCCCTTGAGCCACGCCACAGGCCGCAGGCAGGCAAGTCTGGGGACCCCCGTTCCCAGAACACCGACAATAGCCCCCGGGCCCAAGGCCCACCCGGACTTGGCTGAGCAGAGAGGCGAAGGGGCAAGTGCGAAGCGCCGCGGGCCCTAATAGCCTGCGGCCTCGGGCGCTGCGTGGCGGTTGATTGGACGTGGGCGGCTCCGCTCCCCCACGACGCCTCGGCAAATGCGCGAACTGACAAGTCCCTGCATGCAAAAACGGGTCATGATTACCTGCGATTGTGGAAGCCGACGGTTGGCCTCCTCCGGCTATAAGTATGGAACGGCGCGAGCCATTCCAGTTCATCTTCCTCTGCTACTCCTTCTCTTCTTCATCTTCGCCATTGCTCCGCCTTGCCACAATGGCTCCGATACGCCGGTTCTCCACAGAAGAGAAGGGAAAGGCCCCCCGAGAGGGTCCTGACCCGCTTCCGCCGAAGAAGCGGTTGGTCCTCTGCCGACGAGATGAGGGCGCGTGGCAGGAGGTGTCGAGGCCTTGGTGCGAGCAGCCGCCGCCAGGGTTTCCACTGCCCTTGTACGCCCACCTTGAGGGCCCTGCAGGAGTTGATGTTGAGCGCCACAGACGCCGCCGCCATCGGCGCCGGCGCGTCACGGCGGTGCGCGTTATCCCTCCTGGAGTTCACGCCGAGTGCTCCTCCCGAGAGTTTGTGCTCCATGCCGCCATGCCCCCTCGATCTTGGATTCAACTTCCTCCCTCCTTTGCCTTCGAGATTTCGCCGAGGGGGCCTTTCAGGCTATGGCTGCAGCACGCCGATTGCCGGACTCCCGCGACCGATGCGGATGTCGAGGTCGTCGCTCCAGGTAAGGTCTTCATGACCCATGGCTGGGGCGAGATCGCCCGGGTTTGCGGGACGAGGGGTGCCCTCGTGATCCACCTGGAGTTCGATGGCGCTTCCATGATGCTCTTCAAGGTCTTCGACGAAGATGGGCGTCGGCTGGAGTGATGTCCCAGAGGCAGCGGCAGAAGCTCTGGAGCGGCAGGGGTCGGGCCTGCCGTTGCACGTTCTTCCAGCAGCTCCTCAAGCGGCAGGGGCGCCGGAGGATCCAGCGACTCCGCCGAGCTCTTCGCGATTCCGGAGACGAGCGACGACAGCTACGAGCTCCCGAGCCTGCGCCGCTCTCGGAGCAGGACGGGCTCATTAGGCCGTCGCCGTCTCTGATCTGGATGAGGTTGGCGTCGGTGCCTGACGGCCCACTGTTGATGATGGCGTCTGCCGTGACGGTTCCTATAGTTAGGACTCCTTAGGATACACGTCTTTTGTCCCTGCGAGGAGCCAAGAACACACCCCGTGGGGGCTTGTAAGGTGTCTGTAGCTCCGTTTGTCAATATGATCCTTATCGTGGAGTGGTGCGAGATGCTTATTCCGTTTTAGCTTAGTTTCTTCCTTTCAAACCTCGCGAGGTCTTGGTGCTCTACGCCGACAGGTCCCGGTCCAAAGGCGGCTTCAGCCGTTGCTGGTATGCCAGGTCGCGATGCCGTGGTCAAGGCCAGGAGGTGACCGGCCCGGGGTCTAGTAAGAGCCCCTGAGTCGCGATGCTCAGGAGGTCCCCTTTAGCGCTCAAGCAGCCATCGTTCGGTGAGAAAGGAACGCGATGTTGCTAGCACATAATTGCATTGGATGCGGTGACGGTGATGCGATAGCTAGTGTTTCCGGAGGGTGACTTATCTCGGGAGTCAGGAAACGCTTCCTGGTGCGGCGCTAGGTCCGTGCATTGGCCGGCGAGGGGTTTCCTGGCGAGGTCCCCGCGCGCCTCTTCTCTCTCGCCCTTGCTCCCCTTTTTGCTCTACGTCCTCGGGTCCCGGCCCTCGAGCGGGTCGCAGCCGTCGCTGGTTTGCCAGGTCGCGATGCCGTGGGCAAAGCCAGAGGGTGAGTGCTGGAGAGCCAGTAGGGGCCCTGAGTCGCGATGCTCAGGTACCCCCCCTTTAATGTGCAAGCGGTTCGCTCGGACGAGAGTGAAGGGGACGCCATGAGGGCCTCGCCTGGCGCTGCTCCTTGAAGGGATCCTGCAGGCCCACCACAAAAAGAGCAAAAGTCCGCTATGGCAAGCGGCAGTTAGCCGTTAGTTGCTTTGGAGAGGCGACGAGGCACTAAAGGCCTGACGAGGTGTATCTGGGCACCCGTGAGCCAGTGGGGGCTCACGGGGCCCTACCTCAAGGCGGGTTGTGCCTGGCACTGGGCCTTAACTTGTGATGTGTTCCTGCAAATTTGTCTAGATGCCGATGCTCTACGTCCTCGGGTCCCGGCCCCCGAGCAAGTCTCAGTCGTCGCTGGTTTGCTAGGGCACGATGCCGTGGACAAAGCCAGAGGGTGAGGGATGGAGAGCCAGTAGGAGCCCTGAGTCGCGATGCTCAGGTACCCCCCCTTTAACGTGCAAGCTTGGTTAGATGTCGATGCTCTACGTCCTCGGGTCCCAGCCCTCGAGCGATTCTCAGCCGTTGCTGGTTTGCCAGGGCACGATGCCATGGACAAAGCCAGAGGGTGAGGGCTGGAGAGCCAGTAGGATCCCTGAGTCGCGATGCTCAGGTACCCCCCTTTTAACGCGCAAGCGGCCGACATGAAGGAAGAAGAGGTGCCACGGACAGGCACCAAATAACAAGCATGATGGGTCGAATGCATGGCACGAAAATAAACGCAAGAGGGGTCCACGCCGCTGGGTCTGACTCGAGCGACTTGGGGATGATGCAGCCCGAGGGGTGCCCCCAACAAGGTAAGCTAAAAACATGAGCAAAAGGGATACACGCCGCAGGGACGGACCCACGCGGCCTGGGAATGATGCAGCCCTAAGGGCACTCCCAGTTGGAAACGAAACTTGAAACAAGTCACCTAATAGTGTTGACAGCGAAGGGGTGTTGAAGTAGCAGACGTAGCGGGCTGCGGGAGCCGATCTTCATGAGCCCCCAGGCCCAAGAGCCTCGGGAGGCTCCGGAGGCGCTAGTGGCTCCTCGCGAATCATCTCCACCTCTGCCAGGACTGCGGAACGCCGGGCCTCCTGAGCCTCCAGGATGCTCCTCATGAGGCGCTGGCGCACCGCAGCCGCGTTTGGCAAGCCGTAGGGCATGCGAACGTAGCTGTGGGGTGTGCCTTCACAGCGCCCCACGCGTGAGGGCCAGAAGCGCTCCTGAGAGGCGACTCGGTTGAGCCCTGGGATGTCGATGCAGACGTGCAGCCCGCCATCCTCACCTGGATGGGGAGCTGCGGCGGGTAAGCGGCGGCTGCCACTCATGACTCTTGACTCCTGCAACTCCTGCGTGATCTGACTGACGAAATCCTGAGGGTTTGGCCCTCCTTGCTTTGCTCTTTCCTGAGGGAAACGTGTTCTGAAAAACGCCTCCAAGTGGTGCCCAAGCGCCTCCCTCGTGACCTTAGCAAGGTCGGTGGCCCTCCAGGCCGAAGCCCCCGAGCCTTGCTTGCGGAGGGCGCCGGGCGCGCCTCCCTATGCGACAGAAGGAGGTGCCCCCTGAGCAGGCGCAGACCCAGAGGGGCCTGCGTCCTGAGGGGTCGGGCCTAGCGATGTCTTCTTCTTCTTGGGGGCAGTCTCAGGGAGCCTCCCGCTCCCGCGATCTGGGTCTTCAAGTGATGCGGCCTGAAAAGCTCGTTCCAGGGAGCACACTGCGTCCCTTTCTTCACAGGGCACCGTGATGACTCCGCCACTTCCTGGCATCTTGAGGACGTTGTAGCCGTGATGAGTCACGGCCATGAACTTGGCGAGAGCTGGGTACCCGAGGATGGCGTTGTATGGCAGGCGAATGTGGGTGACGTCGAAGTCGATGAGCTCGGTGCAGTAGTTGTTGCGTGCCCCGAAGGTGACAGGGAGGCGGACCTGCGCAATGGGAACTGTGGAGCCGTCGGTGACTCCGGAGAAAGGCTTGGTTGGCTGAAGCTGATCGTAAGGCACTTGGAGATTGTTGAACGTCTCTACGGACAGTATGTTGAGCCCTGCCCCGCCATTGATGAGGGTCCTGGTGACTTGCACGTTGCTGATGACTGGGGAGCAAAGCATTGGGAGGACTCCGACTGTGGCCGCGCACTTGAGCTAATCCGCTGAGCTGAACGTGATGGCGCACGCCGACCACCTGAGGGGGCACGTGGCTTCAAGCTTGGGGAGGACTGCATTCACTTCGTGGGCAAACTGCTTGAAGATGCATTGAGAGGCTGGGGCTTGAGCTCCACCCAGGATGCAGGCGATTGTGCGCGGCTCCTGGAAGCACCCAGCCCCTCGTCCTGATGATGGTCCTCGTTTCTCCTTGGCTGTAGAGGTAGTGGAGGGAGGCCTGCGTTTCCTTGCGGATGATCCTCGTGAGGCTAATCCCTCCAGTCTCCCTCGCGAGGCTGATCCTGCCAACGATCCTCACAAGGTCGGTCGCGCCACCCTTGGCGAGGTCCGCGGTCTTCCCAGTGTCCTGTGTTCCTTCCTCCTCCTCGGCCATAGCCACGATCGTTGCGGTCGGGGCGTCGGCCGGCCCTTCCTTCTCGCACGGCTCGGAGCTCTTGGCATTCGTTGGTGTTGTGGGTATGGAGGTCGTGGTACACACAGTACCGGCTGCCCTTGAAAGACTCGGGCTGATCTCTGCCTCGCTTGGTGTCTGGTTCTGCCGCGAGCACGGCAGCCCACTTGCGCTTCACGTCCTTGGCCTTGGATTTCTTCTCTTCTGGGTCTGCGACTGGAAGCTCGAGGAGGGAAAGGCGCCCTTCCTCAGCCCTGGCGCACTTGGTTGCCAAGTTGAACAGCTCCAAGGAAGTGCACAGATCTTCATGCATCGCCAGCTCCTCCTTCATCTTGACGTCACGCACACCGTCAGAGAAGGCTGAGATGATGGCCTCCTCGGTCACCTTGGGAATCTTGAGGCATGCATTGTTGAAGTGCTGGATGTACTTCTGCAGGGTCTCCCCTGGTTGCTGCTTGATGCGGCGCATGTCGCTCACGGCAGGTGGCCGGTCGCGACTACCTTGGAAGTTGGCGATGAAACGGGTGCGCATCTCGTCCCAAGAGGAGCTCGTGCCTGGAGCCAGGTTCAGGAGCCAGGTGCGGGCCCCATCCATGAGCGCCATGGGAAACCAATTCGCCATGACCTTCTCATCCATGTTTGTGGCTTCAATGCCCAGCTCGTAGAGCTGGAGGAACTCCGCAGGGTTGGCCGTGCCGTCGTAGTGAGGAGGCAGGTCTGGCTTGAACTTGCAGGGCCACACGACGCTGCGCAGCTCGGTGGTGAAGGCGCGGCATCCTGCCGTGGCCACGGGAGGCCTCTGGTGACAAGGAGCTTGGTCTTGCGGGCCCCCATGTGCTGCAGCTGGGAGCAGCACGGGGTCTTGGCGTGCTGGAACAGGAGCGTGGTCGCGACGAATCGGAGCAGGGAGCACTCGGGCAGCTTCTTAGGGCGAGGAACCTCTTGGCAGCTCCGCTCTTGCTGCGCTGGCGCCGGACGGGGTGGGTTCCGTCCAGGGGCCACGCGCCTTGGGGCCAGGGCGCCTTCTTGAGGGGGAGGCGGCTGAGGCGCCCCTAGAGCTTCACTGGCCGCGCAGAGCGGGGCGCGGTGCAGCGAGAAGGACGGCGCGGGGGAGCCCCCTGCGGCGCGGACAAGCTCGGCGACGCGGTCGAGCCACTCTTCGTAGACGTCGTCGACTGGGCGGTAGCGCAGGAGCTCGTTTGCCGCGATGAGCGCAGCTCGAGCCTCCATGGCCGCACGGGGCACGCGGGATGAAGAACCAGTCGGGGCGAGCGAGGGAGTAGCAGTGCGCCCGTCTCGCCTCATGGATGGATGCTGGGACGATGCTTGCTGCTTGTTCCCCGCCGGGCCGGTGGCGGCATTGACGGCATGCGACGGGGAACGGTGGGGGTGGCTGCCGACGGGGGCCGTCTGGGTGACGCGGGAAGCAAGAGCGGCTCGGTGCTCGGCGCGGGCCCGATGAGCGTCTGACATGGACGCGATGGTCGGTAAAGAATAGGGCGGCGGAAGACGAATTCCGGCGCACCCCTACCTGGCATGCCAAATGTCGGATTTCGGGTTCCGGCAGACCCTCTAGATTCGAACACCGGGGTGCGCATGGAGATTTCGCCCCCTGCCTACCTGCACCTCACCGCCGCGCTATGATCTAAGCAATCAAAGGGACAACACAAGAGACACAGGGTTTATACTGGTTCAGGCCACCATTGTGGTGTAATACCCTACTCCAGTGTGTGGTGCGGTGGATTGCCTCTTGGGCTGATGATGAACAATACAAGGAAGAACAGCCTCGCGAGGGTCTGTTCTTGGCCGGTGCGATGAACTACTAGGGGGAGTTCAGTCGCTCTCTGGATCGATGCATCTACCCTGGGAGTGGCTAGTCCTATTTATAGGCAAAGGCCCTAGGCCTCTTCCCAAATATTGAGCTGGAAGGGCGCCAACAATTGGCCATTTTGAAGGGGAACATCTAGTACATTTATCCTGACTAAAGTTGGTCCTCGCCTGCCAAAGGCTCTGGTGGTGACGCCGGCTTGGGCTCCACGATGACCTCCATCCTGCCGTCATGCTGGTCTTGGTCTTGTTGCACCAAAATGGACACCTTTGCTTGATGTTCTCGCCTGCGTTTGCTCCCTTTGCACCAAAGAGGAAAGGGAGGACACTGTGCGGCCTGGCGCCCGCCTGGCGCCCTTGGTCGTCATGGCTTGCGTCATGGGTACCTCGTGAGGTACCCCGCCTTGATCTCTCCGCCTCCTCGCGAGCTAGCCTGAAGAGGCCGTGCCTGAGGAGGCCTCCTGTCGTCCGCCCCGCGAGGCTTGGCCCCTCGCGAGGGTCTTGAGCTCGTGCTGATGAAGATGGGCCATGCTGGGCCGCCCCTTGAGCCACACCGCAGGCCGTAGGCAGGCAAGTCTGGGGACCCCCGTTCCCAGAATGCCGTCAGAAATCAATCCCTGAGGCGGCCGTCTCCGGCACAGCTTGGAAGCTCACGCATCCCGAACACTGGGAAGGATCAGACAGGCGCGGGGAGAAGAAGTGGCGTAGAAGGGCAACAGAAGGAGGAATCCCCACCATGGCCTCGCAGACGAAGGCAAAGACAACAAGCAAAGTAATAGATTGGGGGCCAAGATGCATCAAGTGGATCAAATAATGGGACAGCACCGCATTGAAGAAATCGGAAAAGGGGGGAACCAGGCCCGCCCACAAGGCATCAGGAAAGAATCGGACCTCCATGATGATCCTGTCAAAGAAGGCATGGTACGCGGGCCAAATCGTTGTCCTCCCGCACTCATTGAAGATGGAGGTGAGCGCAGAGCAGACCTTCTCCAAGGCTTCCAGATTGAGTATGAGTGACTTGTCGATGGCGGGAGTAGCCGCCGGAGGCGCGCTGGACGAAGGCGCAGGTTTCTTCCCTTCTCCTTTTTCGTTGGCGCCATGGCAATGGAAAGGGGGAAGAACTCAAGACGGATTGGAGGCGGAAGCAGAGGCTCGACGAGGAAAAGAGAACAAGGAGCATGCAGGCAACAAAGGGAGAATAACTATGTACAATCCTCGTGGCTGCCTAGCCAGGCGCATAATGGGGGAGCATGTGTAGGACCTTGAGAAGAGGTGTCTAGAGGGGGTGATTAGACACTAAGTGCCAAAGTTGCAGTTTTTAGCAAATTTAAGTTTAAGTGGAGTTTAGGCACAAGTTTAACATTCACAACACATAGCAAGCATGCATGCAAAGAGTATATGAGCAGCGGAAAATAAAGCATGCAACTTGCAAGAATGTAAAGGGAAGGGTTTTGGAGGATTCAAACACAATTGGAGACACGGATGTTTTTGGCGTGGTTCCGATAGGTGGTGCTATCATACATCCACGTTGATGGAGACTTCAACCCACGAAGGGTAATGGCTGTGCGAGTCCACGGAGGGCTCCACCCAAGAAGGGTCCACGAAGAAGCAACCTTGTCTATCCCACCATGGCCGTCACCCACGAAGGACTTGCCTCACTAGCGATAGATCTTCACGAAGTAGGCGATCTCCTTGCCCTTACAAACTCCTTGGTTCAACTCCACAATCTTTGTAGCAGGCTCCCAAGTGACACCTAGCCAATCTAGGAGACACCACTCTCCCAGAAGTAACAAATGGTGCGTTGATGATGAACTCCTTGCTCTTGTGCTTGAAATGATAGTCTCCCCAACATTCAACTCTCTCTCATAGGATTTGGATCTGGTGGAAAGAAGATTTGAGTGGAAAGCAACTTGGGGAAGGCTAGAGATCAAGATTCATATGGTAGGAATGGAATATCTTGGCCTCAACACATGAGTAGGTAGTTCTCTCTCAGAACTGGTAAGTTGGAAGTGTAGGTTTGTTCTGGTGGCTCTCTCCATGAATGAAGAGGAGGTGGAGGCGTATATATAGCCTCCACACAAAATCTAACCGTTACACACATATTACCAATCTCGGTGGGACCGAATCAACAAACTCGGTCAGACTGATTTAGTAAACCTAGTGACCGTTAGGATTTTTGGTGGGACCGAAATGCAACTCGGTAGGACCGATATGGTTAGGGTTAGGGCATAACGTAATATCGATGAGACCGATTACACAAACTCGGTGGGACCGATTTTGGTAATTAGCTAACCAGAGAGTTGGTCAGGCAAACTCGGTGGGACCGATTACTCAAACTCGGTGAGACCGATTTTGGTAATAAGTTAACCAGATAGTTTGCATTGTAATCTCGGTAGGACCGATTGCTCAAACTCGGTAAGACCGATTTTGATAATGGACATACATAGAGAGATTACAATCCCATCTCGGTGAGACCGAGATCCCTATCAGTGAGACTGATTTGCCTAGGGTTTGTGGCAGTGGCTATGACATTTGAACTCGGTGGCGCCGGATAGAAAGAATCGGTGTGACCGATTTGGGCTTTAGGTTTAGGTCATATGTGGATGTGAGAAAGTAGTTGAGGGTTTTGGAGCATATCACTAAGCACATGAAGCAAGAGGCTCATTAAGCAACACCTCATCCCTCCTTGATAGTATTGGCTTTTCCTATAGACTCAATGTGATCTTGGATCACTGAAATGTAAAATGAAGAGTCTTGAGCTTGAAGCTTTAGCCAATCCCTTGTCCTTAGCATCTTGAAGGAGTTCCACATCCTTTAGTCCATGCCACTTCATTGTTGAACTTGTCTGAAATATACTAGATAAAAGTGTTAGTCCAACAAGAGATATGTTGACATTAATTACCAAAACCACCTAGGGAGCACTTGTGCTTTCAATCTCCCCCTTTTTGGTAATTGATGACAACATACATCAAAGCTTTAGAAAAGGATATAAAGAATAGCAAGTAAAGCTTTGGAAAGACATGTAACAAGCATAGGCTCCCCCTACATGTATGCAATCATGTGAAATATAGAATATAGAAGCATGTGAGAGCATAACCATGGCAGAGTAAGCAATGTGTTACATGTATCTTGGCCATATGCATCAGAGCAAAGAATATTAAAGAAAATACCTTCATGCTCATGTGTCCTTCTTGCAAACAGTATGTACATCAGCAAGAATTCCTCATACACATGATTGTGATGCATATACTTACCTTGTAGTCTTGAGTTGGCTTAGGATGGAATGAACCTGCACAAACAAGGTTAGATAACACAGGTACATCCACTAACCAGGGCAAACATAAGAAACCACAAGAATACCAAGACTGGGATGACATGAGGAGAGTGAGTACTTAGTACCACATTGGATTAGACATGTCCCCAAGAGTAAAGATATGCAATGAATTTAAATGATTTCTTTCCCTTAGATGTCTTGCTCCCCCTGAATCTAGCATGGGATACTGGGAGAAGATAGGGAACAGAAAATCAGAGCTGAAAGATATGAATGAACAGAGCTAGTGCAAACTAATACAGATAAGCACATATGAACATGTCTTTCCCCTCAATAAGACATGTGGTATCTCTCCTCTTGAACACCAAGCATCTGGGATCCTTGCGAAATACTTTCTACTTGAGTATCTTCTCCCCCTGGAGATCTCTCTCTCCCCCTGTGGAAGTGATATTCTCTGATGTGATCTCTCTCTAAATGATAAGCTTTGATGTGATCTCTCTCTCCCCCTTTGACATCAGTTTCCAAGAAGGGCTTCTGGAATTTGTCGTGAATGGGTTTGATCCTTGAGTCACAGCACAAAGCATTTATAAAAATGTGATGCTTGTAAAGGACAAGATTCATTGAGTGGAGCTGGAACAGATGAAACACAGAATAAGTGGCAAACTGTTTGTCCTGTGGTGAAATCGGTGGCACCGAGTTGTATGCTTCGGTTGTACCGAAAGAATTTGGTTGGACCGAAAATAACTAATCGGTGGAACCGAGTTCATCGCAGAGAGAACACTTGTCACCTCAGCTCACTAGACTAATAGGATCTCACAAAGATTTGCAAGGAATTAACTAAATGATATGCAATGAATTGGATGCATAAAATGCAGAGCAAACAAAAAGAAAGAAATCTAGATGAAGTTTTTTTTAAAGGGGAAACAAATATGCATGGAACAAATGCAAAAACACAGAGACGAACACAAGAGAACTTCATCTAGAGATGGTCGGCGACAAAGTCACCTATGTTAGAGTATATTGACTTAGGAGTCAAGTGAGATCACTTGATCATTGGTCATACTCATCGTTTAAGCTCAAAATGGGGTTACCATTTTTCATTCAAGCATCTTGATGTATTCACATCTTGTCGAGTTGCTTTAGCTCATGTCTTGGAGTAAAGCTTATCTAAGATGGAATAACATACCTTGGTTGGTGATGTTGATCATGTAGTTGAACTTATGTGGGTTGCTCAAGGTTGATGTAGCTCATCAAGAGTTGGGAGCTCCACTTGGAATTTGAGTCCATCTACCTACATGGGTTAGTTCTTGCAAGGAAGAGCACTTGTATATCCAAAAATGACAATCATGAAACTCAACATAGAATTTGATTAGGTTACAATCTCATGGAATTTGATTCAACCAAGTACCTACATGGGTTAGATAACATGCAAGATGCAAATATATCCAAGACATAAGATTTTCAGCATAAGATAAATATCAAGGATTAGTCATAAGCTCATGTCTTGCATGTATCAAATGGAGTTTCTACTCCAAGTTTGAAGCATCAATGATGTTCAATTGTCCTCACAACCTGCAAAACACTTTCTCATCAAGAGGTTTAATGAATATATCTGCTAATTGCTTTTCAGTGCGAACATGCTTAAGATCAATGTCACCCTTAGCAACATGATCTCGAATGAAATGATGACGAACTTCAATATGCTTAGTTCGAGAATGTTGCACAGGATTATGACCAATTTTGATAGCACTTTCATTGTCACAAAGCAATGGAACTTGTTTCACATATATCCCATAATCTTTAAGAGTTTGGGTCATCCAAAGTAATTGAGCACAACATGAACCAGCGGCAATGTACTCCGCTTCGGCGGTAGATAAGGATACCGAGTTTTGTTTCTTGGAGGACCAAGACACAAGAGATCTACCAAGAAATTGACAATTACCCGAAGTAGAATTTCTATCAACCTTGTCTCCGGCATAGTCTGAGTCAGAGTAGCCAACAAGATCGAAAGAGGCCCTCTTAGGATACCAAATGCCAAAATTTGGTGTATGTATTAAGTATCTCACTATCCTTTTCACAGTCTTAAGATGACATTCTTTAGGAGCAGCTTGATATCTTGCACACATGCACACACTTGGCATAATATCGGGACGTGAAGCACATAGGTATAACAATGAACCAATCATAGAGCGATAAACCTTTTGATAAACTGGTTCACCATCTTTGGTCAAATCAAGATGTCCACTAGTAGGCATGGGTGTAGACATACCTTTGCATCTTGCATATTGAACTTCTTGAATAAGTCCTTAGTGTACTTCATTTGAGAGACAAAAGTACCTTCCTTAGCTTGCTTTATTTGCAACCCAAGAAAGAATTTGAGTTCACTCATCATTGACATCTCAAACTTCTCCGACATTAGCTTTCCAAACTTCTCGCTAAAATGAGGGTTAGTTGATCCAAATATGATATCATCAACATAAATTTGGCTTACAAATAATTCTCCATTAACCCTTTTAGTAAAAAGAGTAGAATCAATTTTCCCAATTTCAAATCCCTTTCCAAGAAGAAACTTCGTTAAGCATTTGTACCAAGCTCTAGGAGCTTGTTTAAGACCATAAAGAGCTTTCCGAAGTTTATAGACATGATTGGGTTTCTTAGGATTGACAAAGCCGGGAGGTTGTTTAACATAAAATTCCTCCTCTATTTCACCATTTAGAAAAGCACTTTTAATGTCCATTTGGTACAATGTGATATCATGGTGATTAGCATAGGCAAGTAAGATGCGAATGGACTCAAGTCTAGCAACGGGAGCATAAGTCTCACCATAGTCCATACCTTCGACTTGTGTGTAGCCTTGGGCAACGAGACATGCTTTGTTGTGAACTACTTGTCCATCTTCATCTTGCTTGTTGCGAAATACCCATTTGGTATAGATGATGTTGTGGTTGTTGTCGGGCTTCTGAACCAATGTCCAAACTTGGTTTCTCTCAAAGTTGTGTAGCTCTTCATGCATAACGTTTATCCAATCCGGATCTTCCAATGCTTCTTCGACCTTCATAGGTTCAATGCTAGAGATGAAAGAATAGTTTTCACAAAAGTTAGCTAAATGAGTTTTAGAGCGAGTGATTCTCCCGGTTTGAATATCATTGTATATTTGCTCGACGGGATGGTCTTTAGCAATTCTTGCTCGAACTCGTGAAAGCTTTTGCTTGGGTCTTGGTTGAACATCTTCTTCATCTTCTTCTTCTTCTTCTTGATCTTCTTCATTGTTGGTGTTGTCGTTCTCTTGTCGTGGTGGAGAAGGAGGTTGTTGACGTTCTCGATGCACTTCCTCATTTTCTTCATCTTGGTGTGTCCCACTTGTGGATGCTTCCGTATCAACTCTTGGTTCAGCTTGTCGTGAAGTAGAAGCTTACACTTGGACGGACGAGGTAATCTCCTTCACCTCCGTTGGACGAACCTTGCCAATAGACAAGTATTGGATTGCTTCCGAAGGATCTTTGTCTCCTACATCAATTGGCAATTGCTCTACTTGCGAGCCGTTAGATTCATCAAACTTCACATCTACCGTCTCTTCAACCTTTCGGGTGAAATTGTTGTAGACACAATATGTGTGAGAGTTTGAGCCATAACCTAGTAGGAAACCTTCATGAGACTTAGAAGCAAATTTAGAACGACGATGCTTATCAAGAATGTCGGACTTTGAGCCGAATACTCAAAAGTATCCAACTTGGGGTTTGTTACCGGTGAGGAGCTCGTATGCCGTCTTGCCGAGTAGCTTGTGAAGATACAAGCGATTTGTTGCATGACAAGCTGTCTCAACCGCTTCCGCCCAAAAGTGCTTCGGCGTCTTGTACTCATCAAGCATCGTTCTCGCCATTTTGATGAGCGTCCGGTTCTTCCTCTCAACAACTCCATTTTGTTGAGGTGTGTACGTAGCCGAGAACTCGTGTGAAATCCCTTCTTCGTCAAGAAAGGTGTCCACATTTGCGTTCTTGAACTCCGTTCCGTTGTCGCTGCGAACCTTCTTGATCTTCACTTCAAATTGATTTTGGGCCTTCCTAGCGAAGTTTTTGAAGATCTTTTGGACCTGCGATTTATCATCGAGAAAGAACACCCACGTAAATCTTGAAAAATCATCAACTCTAACTAGACCAAAAGAATTTCCACCGAGACTCTTGTAAGAGTTGGGACCAAAAAGATCCATGTGAAGTAGCTCAAGTGGCCTCCTTGTGGTCATGATGTTCTACACGGGATGCCTTCCTCCAACCTGTTTACCTGCTTGACAAGCACTGCAAAGTCTATCCTTATCAAATATGACATCGTTAACACCAAGGATATGATTCCCTTTAATAAGCTTGTCAAGGTTTCTCATGCCAACGTGACCTAGTCGTCTATGCCATAACCAACCTTTTGAGGATTTATCAATGAAGCAAGTTTTAGGTTGAGCCTTTTTTAGTGAAATCAACAATGTATAGATCACCTCTACGTATGCTGGTAAAGACCATTTTATGATTGTCTCGATGAAACATTGGCAATCTACTTCAGTAAATAGGACATTGAAACCGAAATCAGCAAGTCTAGATACTGAAAGTAAGTTGTAGCCAAGAGATTCAACGAGCATAACATTCTGAATGGAGCTGTCATGTGATATGGCCACCTTACCGAGGCCAACCACCTTACCCTTTGAGTTGTCACCGAAAGTGACATACTTTCAAGGACTATCATTTTCAGCAAGCTCATGAAACATGTCTTTATTTCCGGTCATGTGATCGGTACATCCACTGTCAAGGACCCATTCCTTTCCTCCTGCCATATATCCCCGAAGGTTTTCCATAAGACCAAAATGTCTCATTGCATCATCAAGATCAAAGTCATCCTCATCATCCTCATCATAGTGTCCATGTTCAACATCGTCATGTGGTGGATCAATTCCTATGGAGAGTGATTCATTAGTATGAGTTTGACAATAATCTTGCTTATGAATTCTAGTAGCTTCGGAAATAATATCGCTAATAATTCCAACATTTCCTTTGGCACGCATAAGATTTGTTAGTTCAAATAGACGATCACCAAACATAGGATCATTGGAATTCATCTTAGTCAAGGCAATAGACTTATGAAGAATTTCATCTAGATTTTTCAAAGAATAATCAGGAAATCGTTCCTCAAGAAATTTCCATATAGTGTAAGCACACTCAAGAGTAGGCAGTTTTATAATCAAGTTTCTAGGCAAGCCTCTAGTGATAAGATTAACAGTTCTAACATTCCTAATCATGTCAATAGACTCATCAAGGGTAGGATGCATAGGATCAACATAAGGTGCACAAGGACTATCAATGTACTTGTTCAAATTATATTGATTGAAAATTACAAGCATCTCATTTTTCCACTCATGAAAGTACTCTCTATCAAGAATAGGCACTCTATGTCTAAGACTCCCCAAAGTAGACTCATCCATCTTCCTCCAATGGTGACTAAACCAAAGCAATGGAGACCAATGCTCTGATACCACTTGTAGGACCTTGAGAAGAGGTGTCTAGAGGGGGGTGATTAGACACTAAGTGCCAAAGTTATAGTTTTTAGCAAATTTAAGTTTAGTGGAGTTTAGGCACAAGTTTAACATTCACAACACATAGCAAGCAAGCATGCAAAGAGTATCTGAGCAGCGGAAAATAAAGCATGCAACTTGCAAGAATGTAAAGGGAAGGGTTTTGGAGGATTCAAACGCAATTGGAGACACGAATGTTTTTGGCGTGGTTCTGATAGGTGGTGCTATCATACATCCATGTTGATGGAGACTTCAACCCACGAAGGGTAACAGTTGCGCGAGTCCACGGAGGGCTCCACCCAAGAAGGGTCCACGAAGAAGCAACCTTGTCTATCCCACCATGGCCGTCGCCCACGAAGGACTTGCCTCACTAGCGATAGATCTTCAGGAAGTAGGCGATCTCCTTGCCCTTACAAACTCCTTGGTTCAACTCCACAATCTTTGTCGGAGGCTCCCAAGTGACACCTAGCCAATCTAGGAAACATCACTCTCCAAGAAGTAACAAATGGTGCGTTGATGATGAACTCCTTGCTCTTGTGCTTCAAATGATAGTCTGCCCAACACTCAACTCTCTCCCATAGGATTTGGATCTGGTGGAAAGAAGATTTGAGTGGAAAGCAACTTGGGGAAGGCTAGAGATCAAGATTCATATGGTAGGAATGGAATATCTTGGCCTCAACACATGAGTAGGTAGTTCTCTCTCAGAACTGGTAAGTTGGAAGTGTAGGTTTGTTCTGATGGCTCTCTCCACGAATGAAGAGGAGGTGGAGGGGTATATATAGCCTCCACACAAAATTTTACTATTACACACAATTTACCAATCTCGGTGGGACCGAATCAACAAACTCGGTCAGACCAATTTAGTAAACCTAGTGACCGTTAGGATTTTCGGTGGGACCGAAATGCAACTCGGTAGGACCGATATGGTTAGGGTTAGGGCATAACGTAATCTCGGGGAGACCGATTACACAAACTCGATGGGACCGATTTTGGTAATTAGCTAACCAGAGAGTTGGTCAGGCAAACTCGGTGGGACCGATTACTCAAACTCGGTGAGACCGATTTTGGTAATAAGTTAACCAGAGAGTTTGCATTGTAATCTCGGTAGGACCGATTTCTCAAACTCGGTAAGACCGATTTTGATAATGGACATACACAGAGAGATTACAATCCCATCTCGGTGAGACCGAGATCCCTATCGGTGAGACCGATTTGCCTAGGGTTTGTGGCAGTGGCTATGACATTTGAACTCGGTGGCGCCAGATAGAAAGAATCGGTGTGACCGATTTGGGCTTTAGGTTTAGGTCATATGTGGATGTGAGAAAGTAGTTGAGGGTTTTGGAGCATATCACTAAGCACATGAAGCAAGAGGCTCATTAAGCAAAACCTCATCCCTCCTTGATAGTATTGGATTTTCCTATAGACTCAATGTGATCTTGGATCACTGAAATGTAAAATGAAGAGTCTTGAGCTTGAAGCTTTAGCCAATCCCTTGTCCTTAGCATCTTGAAGGAGTTCCACATCCTTTAGTCCATGCCACTTCATTGTTGAACTTGTCTGAAATATACTAGATAAAAGTGTTAGTCCAACAAGAGATATGTTGACATTAATTACCAAAACCACCTAGGGAGCACTTGTGCTTTCAACATGGGGAAGCGGAGACGCCCACGTCCAATCAACCGCCACGCGACACCCATGGCCGCAGGCTGATGGGGCCTGCGGCGCTCTGTAGTTGCCCCTTCGCTTCTCTGCTAAGCCAAGTCCGAGCGCGCCTTGGGCCCGGGGGCTACTGTCGGCTTTCTGGGAACGGGGGTCCCCAGACTTGCCTGCCTGCGGCCTGCAGCGTGGCTCGAGTGGTGGCCCAGTACGGCCCATCCTCATCAGCACAAGACTCAAGACCCTCGCGAGGGGCAAAGCCTCACGGGGCAGACGACACGAGGCTTCCTCAGGAGCGGCCTCGCCAGGAAGGCTCGCGAGGAGGCGGAGAGATCAAGGCAGGGGTACCTCGTGAGGTGCTCGTGACGCAAGCCGTGACGATCGAGACCAGGTCGGCACCAGGCGGGCGCCGGCCTGCGAAGTGTCCTTGTTTCCTCTATGGTGCAAAGGGGGCAAGCGCAGGCGTGGAGTACCGAGGCATCATGCAAAGGTTGCCATTTCAGTGCAACGAGACCAAGACCAGCAGAGCTGCAGGATGGAGGTCACCGTGGAGCCCAAGACGGCGTCATCTCCAGTGCCTTTGGCAGCCGAAGACCAACTTTAGTCAGGATAACTTGTACTAGATGTTCCCCTTCAAAATGGCTGTTGTTGGCGCCCTTCCCGCTCAATATTTGGGAAGAGGACCAGGGCCTCTATAAATAGGACTAGCCACCATAGAAGAGGGGGCATCTCAACGAGTCCTCATCAGATCCATAGGCGATCGAGCTCATCCAAGTAGTTCATCGCACCAGCTCAAGAACACCTCGCGCGAGGCTGTTCATCCCTTGTACTGTTCATCATCTGCCCCTGAGGCAATCCACCACACCACACACTGGAGTAGGGTATTACACCACAACGGTGGCCCGAACCAGTATAAATCTTGTGTCCCTCGCATGGTTCATCATTTAGCTTAGATTCTTGCGAGGCGATCGGACGTGGATCGGTAGGGGGGAAGATCTTCACGCGCACCCCAGAGTTCGAACCTTAAGGGTCTGCCGAAACCGAACATCCGACAACTATGGATTCATTCCCGTCTCCCTACGAGAAGGCCATCCATAGTACTCACACTTGTCTTGAGCATTTTAGAGTAACCACTTCAAGTTGTCTATGTACCACGTAAGCATCCAAGAAGTCCATAACCGCGGACCCAACTATTCGAATAGATCATGTTAACCCTACAGGGGTGTACTTTTTCACACATGCTCTCGCCACTTACCACAATGTACACGTCATGTATCTCGGCAACCTTCAAGCGGAAGCCTGACGAGGGTGTCGGCCACGACCTAACTAACCACACAAGACTCTAGTCCAGGTTCATCGCCTGTTCGGGTTCCATCCGTAAGGAGATCCGGCCGGGGTTTCACTCACGGCCCCAAACGATGTGTGCAGGGTTCCCAAGCCCACGTCGCCGGATGGATCTACACTTGGTACACCGTGCCACTTGTGCCTAGTCTGTCCCAAGCCCACCTGGCCGGGTGCCACTTGGTAGACTACTAACACTACCTACAAACACCAGAAACTATTTGCAACTCCTGGACCGAGATCAAGTTGGTTAATAAGTCGAGAGGGTCACTTCAGCATTCCAATGTGTGGTAGTAGCTAGTCATTGGACAACATACACAGAACTCGGTGCTTAAGGACGGTTCCAGTGAGACAACCCACCATGTACTCGTACATGGCCTCTCACCGCTACCTTTACCAAGTCGTGTTCACACACTTAACTCTCAACACCAGAACATATCGTAACACTCCAATTCATTCCCAATGAATCAGACCTGACACAACTCTAAGCAATAGCAGGCATGGCATGGTAGGAACACAACATGGCTCAATCAACTCCTACACATGCTAGTGGGTTTCAACGATTTACTGTGGCAATGACAGGTCATGCAGAGGAATGGGTTCAACTACCGCAACATAAAGTAGCAATTGAATCATTATTGTCCTAATGCAATAAAAGAGAGCAGGAGTGAGAGAGTGGGATTGTATCGGAATGAACAAGGGGGTTTGCTTGCCTGATAAATCGACAGTAGAGCACTGCTCTTCAGACAGGTACTCTCAAACACTCCCCGGAGCAGGACCTATCAATTCACAAGCATATGCAACAAAATGATGCATGATCATGGTAGGTAGATGTGAAGTGGTTTGTGCTAATGTAACCAGCAACAAGTTCAATGGAGCTCATTTGAATCAAGGATTCAAATGCAACTCCAAACTTAAGCATTTGAAATGCCCTTTATGTCTTTTCACTTATACAACATGTATAAGTTGCTTTGACATGCATGGAACTGGTACAGATGGATAGACTGAATTTTCTTGATAATTTTTATATATAGATTATTTCAATCTGAGCCACGGTTGAATTTATATGAATTTTAGAAGTTTTGCTAATTTTCTGGAATTTCCGAAATAGAAATAATCCAGAAAATGATTAATTGCGTTAGCATGACGTCATCACTACGTCAGCGAGTCAACAGGGCTGACGAGAGTCAAACCTGACGTGTGGGGTCCACACGTCGGTGACACAGTGTTAAACATGGTTTTTTTACTAATCTAATGAAAAGATTAGGACGCAGGGGCCCACTGTCAGTGTCAAGGTTTAGTTAAATGGTGATTAGCCTTAAGCTAATCACCTGGCAGGCCGGGCCCGCACATCAGGCCGGCGAGGTCGTCGCCGGTGACCTCTGGTCGCGACGGAGTCCGTGCTGCAGGGCACGGGGGTGGCGGCTGAGAGCACCGTGGCGTAGCCCGTGCTCTCCCGCATCTAGTGGGGCAGGTGGGAGGAGGTGAGAAGGCCGGAGCTCGCCGGAGCGGAGCTCGCGGCGGCGGCCGGAGCACAGCTCTGAGCGGGCGCAGGCTATGGGGCACGGTAGAGCGAGCTGAGGGGCTCTGCAGCCTCCTCGAGTTGCAAGGAAGACGGTGAGCTGCTCGGCAGCGAGCTCTGGTGGCTCTGGGCACGGCGGCGACATGATCTACGGCGCAGAGCTACGGCCATGGCGGGGAACGGAGGTGGAGCGCGCAAAAACAAGGGGGGAGAAGATGGGTTCGGTAGAGGGTCTCACGGCGAGGCCGTCGGTGATCTCATTGGATTAGTGGCCCAGGTAAGTCTCTCTCTCCCTTTTTTGTTTTCTTTTCTATTTCTGACATTTGTTTTTGATTTAGTAAAATACTAAACCAATTTATTTTCTTCTGAAAATTATTGTAGGAACTAATTGGATTATTCCAAAGCCCCACAGTAAAAATCAGAATTATTGGACATATATAATAAATATAACATAAATATATATCCTATGCAAATATTTACTGGATTAATTCAAATGGCCAAAAATGATACTTCTAAGCTCCCAAAAATATTGGTTGGAATTTTACCTCTGGCCAATATTTTTAGAGGAAAACAGGAACATTTTCTTGGGCCAAATTGAAGCAATTTTTACCTTGATCATTTTCAAAAGGATTTCTGAGGCTTTCACAAATCCCCATTTCAAATTTAAATGAAATTTAAACATGATGCACACATGACTAGCTAGTCTAGGTCATACCAGAACTAGGGATGTGACATCAGGTCACACCCGGCCGTGGATTCGACAATATGGTTGATGCGCGGTAACGGGAAAGGATCCTTTGGACATGCTTTATTGATATCCTGTAATCAATACACAGCCTCCACTTCCCATTTGCCTTGCGCACCACTACCGGCGCCGGATGGAGCACTCCCCTTACCAGGCTTGCCGCCTCTAGCTTCCTGATCTCCTCCATGATGAACTCCTGCCTCTCTAGAGCTTGCTTCCTGACCTTTTGCTTGACGGGCCGTGCATGAGGACAGACAGCAAGATGATGCTCAGTCACTTCCCTAGGAACGCCGGGGATGTCGGATGCTTGCCATGCAAACACATCGACATTCGCCCACAGGAAAGTGACGAGCTCGCTTTCCTATTTGCCGTCGAAGTTGGAGCTTATGGTAAAAGCTCCTCCCGAGCCGTCCTCCCTGACGGACACCTTCTTGGTCTCTGGTGGTGTAGCTCGGGACTTCTTGCTCTTTCCGGTGAAGCTCTCTGGTACATCCTCGACGGGAGCACAACACCCCGAAGAGGTGCGCTTGCCGGAGTGGGTGCGAGGAGTCTCGTCGGTCTTCTTTCCTCCCGGGTCTTCAACGGCAGGAGCAGGTGCCTTAGCGGCAGCTGCCGCAACCACTTCCTGGTAGAGTTGATCAGCGCAAATCAATGCATCTTTCTTGTCGGAGGGGACGGTGATGATGTTCATCGGCCCTGGCATCTTCAGCGTGTTGTAGGCGTAGTGAGAGGCCGCCATAAACTTGGCCAGCGTCGGGCCGCCGAGAATCCCATTGTAAGGCAAGCGGATCTCGGGTACATCAAAGAGAATCCTCTCCGTCCTATAGTTCAACTCGCCCCCAAACGTCACGGGCAGCGTGACCTTTCCCTTTGGCTGGATCCTCCCTGGGTTGACCCCTTGAAATGTGCCCGTATTTTCGAGGTCCCCATCAGGGATCGACAGCCTCTTGATCACAATAGGCAAGATCAAGTTCAGACTGGCCCCACCGTCAACTAGCATCTTCGTCACCTTGAGGTTGCGTATCGTTGGTGAAACCAACAATGGCAAGCACCAGACCGTAGTAGTGCGGTCGGGGTGGTCCTCGGTGTCAAAGATGATAGGCGTGCTGGATCACTTCAGCGGCTTCCATGCGTCAAGTGACGGCTCCACCTCTACGATCTCATGCGCCCACTGCTTGAGCTGGCGGTGGGATGTATGCAGCGAGGCGCCACCATCGACGCACATGGCCTCTGTAGCTTTCTGGAACTCATGGTCATCGGACTCATCATGCTCGTCATGATCATCGTCTTCTTGCTTCTTGTCGCGGCCCCGGGCGGGCCTCTCCTGTTGATTATCCTTGCCGCGGCGGCCTCCCTGGCCGTCACGCTTCTTGTTGGATCCTTCGGTACCCTGTTGGCCCTTCTCCTTGTCCCGCCGCTCATACTTAACTTTCTGCTTCTCAGCGAGCAGCTCAACTTGCCAGCAATTCTGGAGGTCGTGGCCCTTGGTGCGGTGGATCTTGCAATACTCCTTGTCGGAGCCCCCTGGTTTGTCGGCAGCCGCCAAGGCCCGGCAAGCGGCACACCCGACAACCTCCTTGCCAGGGTCGCTTGCCTTGACCTTCTTGGCGGTGCCGGTGTCATCGGACCCCTCGACGGCAAGCAAGGTCTTGCCCTTGCGCTTTCTGTTACAGCGCCGTCCCTTCTTTGCCGGGGCAGTGGCGTCATCCGTGGAGTCGGTTTCCGCACCGGCATCCTCATCGGGGTACTTCCTCCCCTCTTCATCTCGAGCGCACCGATCGGCCAGAACATAAAGTTCGGCCACATCCCTGACTTTGTTCATCGCCAGCTCCTCACGCATCTTGCGGTTGCGCACATTATGATGGAATGCACTGATCACGGTGGCAGGATGAACGTCTGGAATGTTGTGTTGCACTCGGCTGAACCTCTGGATGTACTTGCGCAAGTTTTATCCTTTCTTCTGGGGGATGATATGCAAGTCGCTCGCCTGGCCATGAGCTTGGTGGCCTCCGGTAAAGGTGCGAAAAAAGTCATGACACAGATCCGACTAGGAAGAAATGGAGTCGACTCGCAAGTGCATCAACCATGACATAACATTAGGCTTGAGTGCCAACGGGAAGTAGTTGGCAATCACCTTATCGTCGTGGGTCCTGGCACCTTGCATCGCGATGGTATAGATGCTAAGGAACTCCCATGGGTGAGTCTTGCTATTGTACTTCTCGCCAACATCGGGTTTGAACATGCGGTGGGAGGGCCACTAGAACTGTCGCCGCTCACGGGTGAACACCAGACAACCATCCTCGTAGGGTAGGCCGCTGTAGCCTCCCGGTGCTGGGTGGTCCATAGTAGGCCTTGCCCGCCTGTCCGACTGGTGGCGCGCATCACGCTAGCGCTCGATGGTGGTTCGAGTGTCTTCATGGGCTCGCTCCCGAAGAACTTGACGTTGGTCGCGGTGGGTCCGCGGATCGGATGACACTATGGAGATATCATCGCCACCGTCGTCGCGACGGGTCGGCACCCGTGGTGGCCGGTGCGGAGGAGGAGAGTGCACTGTGGTTGCATCGCCCCCGGCTCGTCCACCGCTGGCACACAGCGGTTCGGCGGAGCGACGTCCCACGGGCCCCGCTGGTCATGGCTTGTCCTTGTTGGCGATGCCGATGAGGCTCCGGACAGTGGCTCTCCATTCGCCGAGCTTCTCCGCAGCAGGAGGAAAGTCGAGAAGTAGCTGCGCGCGCACCAGAGCTTCTGCTGGTGTGGGTGGCGGCGAATGATGCGTGGACCATGATGCGCTTCGACTTCCAACTATGTTAGAAGGAGCCCTATCACGTCCGTGTGGCTGTCCGCCGTTTCCGCCAGCACCTCGGCGCGCATGCTGGCCCTCCTCGTCATGTGAAGGACACGCAGGACTCTTCCCAGGGCGGCGCCTGGGGTCACCAGCCGAGCGGTGCTACGTCTTGAGCTTGCGTTGGTTTTCCTTGAAGAGGAAAGGGTGATGCAGCAATAGTAGCGTAAGTATTTCCCTTAGTTTTTGAGAACGAAAGTATCAATCCAGTAGGAGGCTCCTCAAAAGTCCCACGCACCTACACAAACAAACAAGAACTCGCAACCAACGCAATAAAGAGGTTGTCAATCCCTTCACGTCCACTTGCAAAAGTGAGATCTGATGGAGATAATATGATAAGATAAATATTTTTGGTATTTTTATGATATAGATAAAAAATTAAAGATGCAAATAAAAGTAGATTGAAAGCTTATATGATAAGAGATAGACCCGGGGTCCATAGGTTTCACTAGTGGCTTCTCTCTAGATAGCATAAGTATTACGGTGGGCGTGAACAAATTATTGTCGAGCAATTGATAGAAAGGGGAATATATATGAGATTATCTAGGCATGATCATGTATATAGGCATCACGTCCGTGACAAGTAGACCGACTCCTGCCTGCATCTACTACTATTACTCCATACATAGACCGCTATCCAGCATGCATCTAGAGTATTAAGTTCATAAAGAACAGAGTAACGCATTAAGAAAGATGACATGATGTAGAGGGATAAACTCATGCAATATGATATAAACCCCATATTTTTATCCTTGATGGCAACAATACAATACGTGCCTTGCTGCCATTGCTGTCACTAGGAAAGGACACCGCAAGATTGAACCCAAACTTAAGCACTTCTCCCATTGCAAGAAAGATCAATCTAGTAGGCCAAACCAAACTGATAATTCGAAGAGACTTGCAAAGATAACTTAATCACGCATAAAAGAACTCAGAGGAGATTCAAATATTTCTCATAGATAAACTTGATCATAAACCCACAATTCATCGGATCTCGACAAACACACCACAAAAAGTGTTACATCGAATAGATCTCCAAGAAGACCAAGGAGAACTTTGTATTGAGATTCAAAGAGAGAGAAGAAGCCATCTAGCTAATGACTATGGACACGAAGGTCTGTGCTAAACTACTAACAACTCATCGGAGAGGCCTTGGAGATGATGTAGAGGCCCTCCATGATCGATTCCCCCTCCGGCGGAGCGCCGACGAAGGCCCCAAGATGGGATCTCACGGATACAGAAGGTTATGGCAGTGGAAATAGTTTTTCGTGGTCGCCTCTGATGTTTTCGGGGTACATTGGTATATATAGGAGGAAGAAGTAGGTCGGTGGATGCTCGAGGGGCCCACAAGGGTGGGGGGCGCGCCCAGCCCTAGGGGGCGCACCGGGCACCCTCGTGGCCGCCTCGCTTGTTTCTTAACTTCCACTCCAAGTCCTCTGGATCACGTTTGTTCCAAAAAGATCGCTCCCGAAGGTTTCATTCCGTTTGGACTCCGTTTGATATTCCTTTTCTTCAAAACACTGAAATAGGCAAAAAAACAACAATTCGGGCTGGGCCTCCGGTTAGTAGGTTAGTCCCAAAAATGATATAAAAGTGTAAAGTAAAGCCCATAAACATCCAAAACGGGTAACATAATAGCATGGAACAATCAAAAATTATAGATACGTTGGAGACGTATCAAGCATCCCCAAGCTTAATTCCTGCTCATCCTCGAGTAGGTAATGATAAAAATAGAATTTTTTATGTGGAATGCTACCTAGCATAATTCTCAATGTAATTTTCTTTATTGTGGCATGAATTTTCAGATCCAAATGATTCAAAATAAAAGTTCATATTGACATAAGAAATAGTAATACTTCAAGCATACTAATCAAAGCAATCATGTCTTCTCAAAATAACATGGCTAAAGAAAGTTCATCCCTACAAAATCATATACTTAGGCCATGCTTCATTTTCGTCACACAAAAATGCTCCCATCTTGCACACCCCCGATGACAAGCCAAGAAATTGTTTCATACTTAAATAATCTCAAACTTTTTCAACTTTCACGCAATACATGAGCGTGAGCCATGGATATAGCACTATGGGTGGAACAGAATATGATGAGGGAGATTGTGTGGAGAAGACAAAAAAGGACAAAGTCTCACATTGACGAGGATAATCAACGGGCTATGGAGATGCCCATCAATTGATGTCAACATGAGGAGTAGGGATTGCCATGCAACGGATGCACTAGAGCTATAAATGTATGAAAGCTCAACAAAAGAAACTAGTGGGTGTGCATCCAACTTGCTTTCTCATGAAGACCTAGGGCATTTTGAGGAAGCCCCTCGTAGGAATATACAAGCCAAATTCTATAATGAAAAATTCCCATTAGTATATGAAAGTGACAACATATGCAACTCTCTATATGAAGAACATGGTGCTACTTTGAAGCACAAGTGTGGAAAAAACATAGTAACATTGCCACCTTTTTATTTTTAATTTTTTTGGGCCTTTATTTTTTTTGGCCTTTCCTTCTTTTTTTATTTGGCCTTTCTTTTTTTGGCCTTTCTTTTGGGGGGGGGGGCAATGCTGTAATAATGATGATCATCACACTTCTATTTATTTACAACTCATGAATTACAACTCAAAACTACAAGATATGACTCTATATGAATGCCTCCGGCGGTGTACCGGGATGGGCAATGAATCAAGAGTGACATGTATGAAAAATTATGCATGTTGGCTTTGCCACAAATACGATGTCAACTACATGATCATGCAAGGCAATATGACAATGATGATGTGTGTCATGATGATGAACGGAACGGTGGAAAGTTGCATGGCAATATATCTCGGAATGGCTATGGAAATGCCATAATAGGTAGGTATGGTGGCTGTTTTGAGGAAGATATAAGGAGGTTTATGTGTGATAGAGCGTATCGTATCACGGGGTTTGGATGCACCGGCGAAGTTTGCACCAACTCTCAAGGTGAGAAAGGGCAATGCACGGTACCGAAGAGGCTAGCAATGATGGAAGGGTGAGAGTGCGTATAACCCATGGACTCAACATTAGTCAAAAAGAACTCATATACTTATGGCAAAAATCTACAAGTAATCAAAAACCAAGCACTACACGCATGCTCCTAGGGGGATAGATTGGTACGAAAAGACCATTGCTCGTCCCCGACCGCCACTCATAAGGATGCACAATCTAAGAACACCTCATCTTTCAAATTTGTTACACAACTTTTACCATATGTGCATGCTACGGGACTTGCCAACTTCAACACAAGCATTCTTTAAATTCATAATCACCCAACTAGCATGACTCTAATATCACTACCTCCATATCTCGAAACAATTATCAAGTATCAAATTGATCATAGCATCCAATTCACTTCCTATGATATTTTTTATTATACCCAACTTGGATGCCCATCATTCTAGGACAAATTTTATAGCCATAGCAAATACCATGCTGTTCTAAGAGACTCTCAAAATAATATAAGTGAAGCATGAGAGATTAAGAATTTCTACAAAATTAAGCCACCGCCGTGCTCTAAAAGATATAAGTGAAGCACTAGAGCAAAAACTATCTAGCACAAAAGATATAAGTGAAGCACATAGAGTATTCTAATAAATTCTAATCAAGTGGGTTTCTCCCAAAAGGTGTGTACAGCAAGGATGATTGTGGTAAACTAAAAATCAAAGACTAATATCATACAAGACGCTCCAAGCAAAACACATATCATGTGGCGAAATATAGCTCCAAGTAAAGTTACCGATAGACGAAGACGAAAGAGGGTATGCCTTCTGGGGCATACCCAAGCTTAGGCTTTTGGTTATCCTTGAATGTCTTGGGGTGCCATGGGCATCCCCAAGCTTAGGCTCTTGCCACTCCTTATTCCATAATCCATCAAACCTTTAACCAAAACTTGAAAACTTCACAACACAAAACTCAACAGGAAATCTCATAAGCTCCGTCAGTGCAAGAAAGAAAAACCACCACATAAGGTACTGTAATGAACTCATTCTTTATTTATATTGGTGTTAAACCTACTGTATTCCAACTTCTCCATGGTTCATACCCTTACATACTAGCCATAGATGCATCAAAATAAGCAAACAACACACGAAAAACAGAATCTGTCAAAAACAGAACAGTCTGTAGCACTATGTAACTCTCGAATACTTCTGGAACTAAAACTCCTACCAAAATAGTTAGTCCTGCGAAATTTGTCTATTTATCTACAGCAAAAAGAATCAACGCAAAAGCACATTTCTGTGAATTACTAAAATAATTTTCGTGCGTGCAAAGTTTCTGTTTTTCAGCAAAATCAAATTAACTATCACCATAGGTTATCCTATAGGTTCTACTTGGCACAAACACTAATTAAAACATAAAAACACATCTAAACAGAAGGTAGATGCGAAATTTATTACTAAACAGAAGCAAAATCAAGAAAACTAAAATAAAATTGGGTTGCCTCCCAACTAGCGCTATCGTTTAACGCCCCTAGCTAGGCATAAACACGAGAATAGATCTAAGTAGTGCCATCTTTGGCACTCAATTCATAAGTAGCTCGCATGATAGATTCATAAGGTAATTTGACTTTCTTTCTTGGAAAGTGTTCCATGCGTTTCCTTAATGGAAATTGGAATCTAATATTCCCTTTGTCGGTGTACTAGAGTAGGGGTACCCTAGTATCCCGAACTTGTGCACGGGCAGTTGCAGCACCCCGCGGCAAGGCTTGCCGGGCGACCGCCAAGGTCCTCCGTGGTTCCCTTGGAGCCATTCAAGAACAAAGTATTCAAGCCAAGGAACTTGCCGCGACACGCCACGCGTCCCGGCAAGGCAACAAGGCCCCGGCAAGAGGAGCTTGCCGGGAAGACCAACCAAGGCATCTCGAGGCCTGGTGAGCGACAAGCTTCCGGGCGCCACAAGACGACGACCGCGGCAAGGCGCTTGCCGCGGCAAGTAACCACTCTGTACCCACGCTCCAGCACATCCGCCAACATGTCGCTCTGGGGGCCTTTCCAGGCGCGCGTGGCGTGAGGCTGTGCAGCCAGCGGTGCGCGGTGGCATGCGACGCTGACAAGATCGCCATCGTGGCGAACGGTGGCGTCCCTGACAGTCCCTTTCTGCATTGTTTGGGCGACACAGACGTGCATTTAATGCCTTTGTCCCCTGCCGTCAGGGTTAGGTAGGATACACTATGCAAGTAGGTGTACCAACCGCAACACTTTTTACGCTTTTACCCTTCTCCGCGTTGCCACCTGTCGGTGACCCCTTGAGCATATAAAAGGAGGCCCATGCGCAACGTAGAGGGGGTTCGGCTCATTCGGAAGCAAAAAAACACTTAGCTCTCTCGATCAAGAACAGAATACAATCAGACAAGCAGCAGTAGGAGTATTATCTCTCTGGAGAGCTCCGAAGCTGGGTAAACTGCTCGTGTGCCTCGCCTCGATCCGCTCTTCGTGCGACCTCCGCCCCCCGCCGAACCGAAAGGGGCTCGGTCCGCCGGCCCCATAGGTGTTCGTGGATCAGTTTCCCCGACATCTTTGGCGCGCCAGGTAGGGGGCGTCGAGATTGCGTGAACCTGATCCGGCGTTCACACGAGCCAGATCTTCATTTTCTTCATTGACATGCCACCGAAGAAGAAGACTTCGGCGGCAGTTGCTTCGTCCACGTCACTTCCACCACCACTGGAGAAAGCGGGGGGTGGAGTGGACGCCGGTGGAAGAACGGACGTCGACGAGGGAGCTCACGATGCTGCCAGGTCCAAGGACAAGGCTGCACAGACCTCGGCGTCCGTACATGTACCGCGCCCATCTCAGGAGGCGCAGGACCGACAGCGTCATGGTATTCGCAGTACCATACGTTCGTTGGGACAAGATCAAGCTGGTGGATCTCGGGGTGCTCAAGACCAACATGCATGCCAACATGCTGGCACGAGCGAGGCACGGTCGCCTGGACGGGATACTGCTCCTTCTAACATAGTTAGAAGTCCGAGCATATCCCGCTCCTCGCACCGTTCGCCACTGCCGCCCACCACTCCAGCAGAAGCTTTGGCGCGAGCTCAGCTGCTCCTGGATTACCCTCCAGCGGAAGACAAGATCGACCAATGGAGGGCCACCATTCAGAGTCTCATTGGCTTTGCCAACGGCGACACTCCACGGCAGCCAAGTGCATCGCGGCCGCGGCAGGACTGCCAGGCACGAGCCGGTGGCGACGAAACCGGTGGGGGTGCAACCACCATGCACTCTCCACCTCGAAGGCCAAGATCGCCGACTCGTCGGATCCACCTCGACAGCGACTCCACTGCGTCATCGGATCCACGAGCTCGTCGCGATCAGCGCCAAGTTCTTCACGAACGACAGCAAGAAGACGCTCGTACTCGCATCGAGCGTCGAAGAGAAGCGCGACGTCAATCCGACAAGCGCGCTAGGCCCTCTGTTGACATGCATGCGCCAGGGGAACCACGCGACTTACCGTATGCGGTAGGTTGCCCTGCATTCACTCGTGAGCTGCGGCAAGTCCAGTGGCCCAGCACGAAGAACTTCAAGCCAGATGTACCAGAGAAGTACGACGGCAAGACGCATCCGTCAGAGTTCCTCAGCATCTACACCATCGCAGTGCATGCTGCCGGAGGATGGGACGACAAGATCATTGCCAACTACTTCCCACTGGTGCTCAAGCCCAATGTCAGATCCTGGCTCATGCACTTGCCGGACAACTCCATATCCTCCTGGGCTGATCTGTGCCATCAGTTTGTCGGCGCCTTTACAGGCGGCCACAAGTCTCATGGCCAAGAGAGCGATCTTCATCTGCTCACCCAGAAGGAAGGAGAGCCCCTACGCAAGTACATTCAAAGATTCAGCCGAGTACAGCACAACATCCCAGATGTCCACCCTGCCGCGGTAATCAGCGCGTTCCATCAGAATGTGCGGAACCGCAGGATGCGGGAGGAGATGGCGATGTGCAAGATCAGAGATGTCAGTGAGCTATATGCCCTGGCCGACAAGTGTGCACGTGCTGAGGAAGGGAGGAAACTCCCCGGAGAGAACACAGGAGCAGGAGGATTTGATAGTGAGGACACTGCCCCGGCAAGAAAGAACCGGCGGCGGAACAACAGGAAGAAGAAAGGCAAAGATGTGCTAGTTGTTGAGCAGTCCGGCAAGAAAGCCGAAGCTGGTAGCTCCGGCAAGGAGGTTGCCGCAGCTGTGGCGGTCGCCGACAAGCAGGACAGCACCAACAAGCAATACTGCAAGATCCACCGCACCAAGGGCCATGACCTCCAGAGCTGCAAGAAGGTCGAGCAGCTTGTCGAGCAGCAAAAGGCTGAATACGAGCGTCGCGACAAGGAGAAAGGTCAGGAAGGTGCTGGAGGAGCTAGCAAGAAACGTCCCGGCCGAGGAGGACGCCGCGGCAAGGCCAAGCAGCGGCAAGGAGACAGACCTGCCCGCGGCCGCGACAAGGATGAAGATGATGACGACGATGAAGATATGGATGAAGATGAGACCGACGAGCAGGAGTTCTAGAAAGCCATAGAGGTCCTGTGTGTTGACGGTGGTGCTTCTCTGCATACTTCACACCGCCAGCTCAAGCAGTGGGTGCGGGAAGTCAATGCGGCAGAACCACCCGTCGAGTCATGCAAGCCTCTGAAATGGTCCAACACGCCTATCATCTTTGATATTGAGGACCACCCTGATCGCATAACTGCGGTCGGGTGCTTGCCGATGTTGGTTTCACCAACTATCCGCAACCTCAAGGTCACCAAGATGCTAGTTGACGGCGGGGCCGGCTTGAACCTGATCTCCTCTGCGGTGCTCCAGAAACTCCAGATCCCTGATAGCGAGCTCGAAGAGACCGGCACGTTCCAAGGAATCAACCCGGGAAGGAGCAAGCCGAAGGGAAAGATCACGTTGCCGGTAACATTTGGCAGCGAGTTGAACTTCAGGACTGAGAGGGTCACTTTTGACGTTGCTGACTTTCCATTGCCTTACAATGGGATACTTGGCCGTCCAGCACTGGCCAAGTTCATGGCAGCCTCTCACTATGCATACAACATACTGAAGATACCAGACCTGATAAGTGTCATCTCTGTCCCTGGCGACAAGAAGGATGCCCTTATCTGTGCCGACAAGATTTACCGGGAAGTAGCAGCCGCAACAAACCGCAAGTCACTTGCCGCTGAAGCTCCCGGGGCGAAGAAGAAGACCAAGTCCGGCAAGAGCTCTGATGCCCACTCCGGCAAGCGCACCTCTTCGGAGTGCTGCACTACCGTCGAGGACGCACCATCGAGCTCCACCGGCAAGTGTAAGAAGACAATGGCAGCTCCACCAGAGACCAATAGGGTGTCCGCCAAGGAGGACGGCGCTGGTGGTACCTTCACCATCTGTGCCACTCTCGACCCTAAATAGGAAAGCGTGCTTGTTGCTTTCCTGCAGGCGAACGTCGACGTGTTTGCATGGCAACCGTCTGACATCCCTGGTGTTCCCAGGAAAGTAATCGAGCACCATCTTGCCGTCTGTCCTCACGCGCGGCCCGTCAAGCAGAAAGTCAGGAAACAGGCATTGGAGCGCCAAGAATTCATTGCAGAAGAGATCAAGAAATTGGAAGCAGCAGGCCTTGTCAGAGGAGTGCTCCATCCTACGTGGTTGGCCAATCCTGTAGTCGTGCGCAAGGCAAACGGGAAATGGAGGCTGTGTATTAACTTTACCGATGTTAATAAAGCTTGCCCCAAAGACCCATTTCCCTTGCCGCGCATCGACCAGATTGTTGACTCCACGGCCGGATGTGACTTGCTTTCATTTCTTGATGCATACTCAGGATATCATCAGATCTTCATGGCAGAAGAGGATGAGGAGAAGACCGCATTCATTACACCATGTGGCACATACTGTTTCATACGGATGCCTTTCGGTTTGAAGAATGCTGGTTCAACATTTGCAAGGGTAGTCTATGACGCTTTTGAACCGCAAATGCACAGAAATGTGGAAGCCTACATGGATGACATAGTGGTCAAGAGCAAGGACAAAGCAACTCTGATTCAAGATCTGGATGAAACCTTTGCAAATCTGCGCAAGATCAACCTCAAGCTTAACCCCGAGAAGTGCGTGTTTGGAGTCCCCTCCGGCAAGCTTCTCGGGTTCTTCGTGTCTCAGCGGGGAATAGAAGCCAACCCCGACAAGATCAAGGCCATTGAGCAGATAGAAGCACCGAAGCGCGTCAAGGATGTACGAAGACTTGCCGGTTGCGTAGCTGCTCTCAGCAGGTTTATCTCTAGGTCTGCTGAGCGCGCCCTGCCATTTTTCAAAATATTGAAAAAGGCAGGTCCAATGAAATGGACTCCGGAAGCGGAGGCTGCGCTGCAGGACTTGAAGAGATACCTGTCCTCCACTCCAACACTTGTCGCACCTAAGCCACAAGAGAAGTTGCTGCTATATATAGCGGCAACCAATCAAGTGGTTAGTGCTGCGTTAGTAGCGGAGAGGGAGGCGGATGATGAGCCAGCAACCATGGCAGATACATCCGGTGACAAGCAGAGGACTTCACCAGCAAGCTCTGGTCCCGACAAGGATGGATCTGCGCAGGAGCATGAGAAGGTGCAGAAGAGAATGGTGCAGCGCCCAGTTTACTTTGTCAGTTCCCTTCTGCAGGGGTCTAGGTCAAGGTACTTTGGTGTGTAGAAATTGCTTTTCGGCCTCCTCATGGCCTCGAGAAAGCTGCGCCATTACTTCCAAGCACATGAGATCACAGTCGTCACTCGCTTTCCGCTGAAGAGGATACTGCAAAATCCAGAAGTGACAGGCAGGATTGTCGAGTGGGCACTAGAACTGTTAAGCTTTGGCCTCAAGTTTGAGAGCACTTCAACTATCCAAAGCAGAGCATTGGCAGAGTTCATAGCAGAGTGGACGCCAACACCAGATGAAGAAATTCCAGAAACAAGCATCCCCGTCAAGGAAGCAAGCAAAGAGTGGCTGCTGTACTTTGATGGTGCCTTCTCGCTGCAAGGCGCCGGTGCTGGCGTGCTACTTGTTGCACCCACCGGAGAGCATCTCAAGTACGTAGTCCAGATGCACTTTCCCAAGGAGCAAGCAACGAACAATACTGCAGAGTATGAAGGATTGCTTTCCGGTCTCAGGATCGCAGCGGACCTTGGGATCAAGAAGCTCATTGTCAGGGGTGACTCACAGCTTGTCGTCCGTCAAGTGAACGAGAATTACCAGAGTCCGTTGATGGAAGCTTATGTTGATGAAGTGAGAAAGCTAGAAGAGCACTTTGACGGCCTGCAGATGGAACATGTTCCAAGAGCTCAGAACGACATTGCCGATGGCCTGTCAAAGTGCGCCGCACTGAAGTTACCTGTGGAACCAGGGATCTTTGTGCTCAAGCTAACTCAACCATCCGTAATGCCATCAACTGGACAGAGCAAGAAGAGGAAGTTGATTTCTGGTGACTACTTTCCGGCAGAGCTCCCCGAAGCCACCGCCAAGAAGGTCCCCAAAATCAGCGCCAAGGATGCTGATGAGCAGTCTGCTCCGACAAGCCTTAGGGTTTGTTCCGTTGAAGCAGACGCTCCCGACAAGTTTTGCTCCGGCAAGCTTGCCGGGGAACATCAAGCTCCAGCGGAGCCACAGGTTCTTGCCGTAGAAGCGGATGTTCCCGCAGCAGCAGATGTGCCTTTAGTCCTTGTTGTCGAGCCGCAAGCTCCAGCATGGGCACAACAGATTGTCCATTTCCTTCAGACAGGAGAACTTCCCGAAGAACAAGAAGAAGCGGAAAGAGTAGCCCGGCAGTCAAGTATGTACCAGTTTGTCGACGACACACTGTACAGAAGAAGACACAACGGTGTGAAATTGAAGTGTATTCACCGGGAAGAAGGACAAAAGCTGTTGGTAGAGATACATGGAGGCATATGTGGTCACCACATTGGCGCAAGATCACTTGCCGGCAAAGCATTCCGACAAGGTTTCTTTTGGCCGACAGCCCTCCAGGATGCAACTTCACAAGTAACCAAGTGTGAAGCGTGCCAGTTCCATTCCAAGCAGATACACCAGCCAGCTCAAGCTCTCCAAACGATCCCTTTATCCTGGCCATTTTCGGTCTGGGGGCTCGATATCCTCGGTCCCTTCCCTCGAGCTGTCGGGGGCTTTGAGTACTTGTACGTTGCAATCGACAAGTTCACAAAGTGGCCAGAAGTGGAACCAGTGAGGAAGGTGACAGCACAGTCAGCAGTCAAGTTCTTCAGGTCGATTGTTTGCCGTTTCGGGATCCCTAACAGGATCATCACCGACAACGGCACGCAATTTACGAGCCGCACCTTCATGCAGTACGTCCAAGATCTTGGCGCCAAAGTCTGCTTCGCTTCTGTTGCTCATCCGAGAAGCAACGGTCAAGCGGAGAGGGCAAATGCTGAAGTGCTACGCGGGCTCAAGACCAGAACTTTCAACAGGCTGCACAAGTGCGGAAAGAACTGGATTGAGGAGCTGCCGGTGGTTCTTTGGTCGATCAGGACGACGCCAAATCGAGCCACTGGCCAGACACCTTTCGCTCTAGTCTATGGAGCAGAGGCAGTTCTCCCCACGGAACTCGTATACGGGTCGCCTCGAGTGCTCGCTTATGATGAGCTTGAGCAAGAGCAGCTGCGACAAGATGACGCGCTGCTCCTTGAGGAGGATCGTCTTCAGGCTGCGGTACGAGCTGCTCGATACCAGCAAGCTTTGTGCCGCTACCATAGCCGCAAAGTTAAAGCTAGAAGCTTCGAGGAAGGCGACCTTATTCTTCGGCGCGTTCAGTCCGCCAAGAATTCCAACAAGTTGACGCCGAAGTGGGAAGGCCCTTATCGGGTGAAACGAGTCACTAGGCCTGGCGCTGTCCGCCTTGAGACCGAAGATGGCATGCCGGTGAGCAACTCCTGGAACATTGAGCATCTTCATAAGTTTTACCCGTAGGGCGCGGTTGCCGGAACCCGTTCCGGCAACCACCTTTTGTACAAGTCTTGCCGATGTTGCATGTAATCCTTTGTACAAAGCCGGGCGCAGATCCCGAGCATAAGTAAAGCTCATGTGCTCCGCACATCTTGTCAATTTCATGCTTTTTACTTTACATTTGCATGTGTTATCTGACACCTTGTGCAGCACCTACCCCCGGTAAGCAATAACGAGCTATAAGTCTCCATGCCTTTATTTTCTCTTCTTTCTTTTTCTCAAAAAGGAAAGGAAGGTTCCCTCGCCCGCAAGTTTCCCGGGGGGGAAGGAGAAGATAATGGTGTGGATCAGGCGTCGTTCAAGCAAGTTTTCGCCTTACCGGAAAGCAAACGACAGAAAAGCTAAGTTGCCAAAGTTTGAGCAATCAGTTTTTAAATTTTAAAGTTATCTTCCTTGAACGACCGTGCTTTGTATGGAAAACCTGTGCGCGGAGGAACCAACTCGTAGCTAGTTGCGCCCTTACTTTGTTTCGAGTCCGCTCAACAACTTAAGTGAGCTGCGACTAGTTGCGACAAGGTTTCTTGTCGGAAGCGGCACCGCCAGCAGGCTGCTGATGTCCCGCACTCAGCGCTCGCGGCAAAGTTGCCTGCGCCGTCAAGTTCCCTAAAAGCGTAGGGTAAAAACATACAAAGGAACGGAGCAAGTAAAGGAAATAACATAGCAATCTCTACTCAAAATAAAGTTATATTACAAGATAGCTTGTCGCAGCTCTAATAGATTGTTCTCGTGACATAACCAGCAGCGACAAAGAGAAAAAGGAAACGGGCGGCCTAATCTACGCGATCGCCCTCAACCCTCTTGATCTCGCCCACCTTGTCCACAATGGGTGCGACAAGGGCCTTGAGCGCATCCAGATCAGCATCCGGCGGCAAGGATTTGAGGATGTTGGTGAGGTTGAGGCCTGGATTGCGGAACGCCACCTTCATCAGCACCTTCTGGAGAGCCCCCGCGCAAATCCTGCGCGACTCGTCGGCCAGCTGCTTTGGGATCCTCTCCCGGAGTCACTCGAGGGCCGTCGCCACGCCTTTGAAGAACAGGCTGAGCTTGGCGCTGGGTTGGAGATGCTCGTCGGAGGGATACCCAAAATCCTCCATCCCCAGCTGCGCCAACCCCCCGTCGATGGCAGCGGCGGCATCCACAAGACCTTCAGTCCAATGCTCCACTGTCTCCTTGAAGGCATTGTGGGCGGCAGCAGCATTCGCCAGCAGCGCCTCGTCGGCCTTGATCTTCTCCGACAAGGCCACCTCCCGCTCCCTGGCGCCGTCTAGCGTCTGAGTCAACGTGGCCAGCTTCAGCTCGAGATCTGCGTTGGAGTCCTTGGCGGCGCTGAGCTCCTTATTCCTCTCAGCGAGAAGACCCTGCAGCTCACCATGAGCGGCAGCATCCTTCTCACGCTCACGCTTGAGCGCAGCGAGCTCCTCGCCGCTCGCCCTGAGATCGGCTTCCAGCTGCGCCACCTTCACCTCCAGCTCCTTCTTGGCGGCCTCAGCAGCTGCGGCAGCATCCCTTGCCTCCTTGAGAGCCCCGCCAATCGCTTGATCGCGCGCGGCAAGCTCCTCCTCGTGGCTGTCAAGATTGACCTTGCGCTGCGCCAACTCTCCTTCTTGCGCAAATAAATTCTCAGCGACAAGCCGTTGCTTCTCTTCAGCTTCAGCCTTCTCGAGGAGGAAGGCTTTCCGCTCTTTGAGAAGCTGCTCCCGCTCCTCCGCCAGGGACCGGAGAGCCTCCTACCTGAGACCCCAGAGCTCCTCTGCGCGCTTCTCAATATCCACCCCCGCCTTCGCGACAAGCGCCTCTCGGGATGCCAGTTTGGCTTGGCGGGCGCGGTAAAGTGACGTCAGCTTCCACAGCAGCCGCTCCTCCTCAGGCTCGTCGCTGCCGCTGCTTGGCGTGTCGACCACCGTCAGCCCAGCAGAGGCGAGCACCTCTCCGTCTAGGATTTCTCCCTCGACCGGCGCCCTGGAGCTTGACGCCCAGGGGAGCTTGATGAAGATACCGTCGCCGGCCTTCAAGTAGGCGCCGGGCTGGGGCTCTTCGGAGCCTGGCGCTGCAGCGTCGGCGGAGGGATCGGCGGTCGGCGCAGCGCCTGGCGCTCCTGCGGCCTCGGTGCCGTCAGTGTGATCGCCGGATCCCTCACCCGCTTCTGCGGCGGCAGCCTTGGCGGCCTCTTCGCCGGCGGGATCATCAGCACCGGCCTCTTCTTCGGTGGCGGCGGCGTCGTCATTGTTGTCGCGCGCGTCCTCCTCGCCGGCGGCCTTTGTCTCCATCGGATCCGTGGCGGGTGGATCTGACGACCGAAGAGGGGAGAAAGGTCAAGTAAATGTTCAAGAAGAAAATCAGAAGAAGAAGAACCCAAGGGGAGTTTTTCAGGCAAAAGGGTTACCTGTGCTTGGATCTGCAGTCGTGGTCTCAACCACCGGAGGATCGCTGGCACTGCCCCTTGCCGGAGAACTGCCCCTTGCCGGAGAGTTCTCCCTTGCCGGAGAGCGCTCCCTTGCCGGGGACTCCTCCCTTGGCGGTGTAGTCGAAGCAGATGGCACTTCGGGAGCAGCTTCCGGGCATTCCCGATGAGGCTGTTCTGCTCCTACACAAATCCAATAGACGAGATATCAGTAGAGAAAAGAGCACCCATGCGCACCTGACAGCAGGAAGTAAACTATAAACTTACGCTGGGGGCTGCGCTGGGGGCTGCTTTGGGGAGTAGTTGCCAGGTCCATCAAGGTGGTCTTAGACACACCCCCTGCTGACACGGTGTGATCATCTTTGATGACAATCACCGGAGCCTTGGCTCTCTTCGCAGCTCTCTGGGCCAGCGTCCTGAAAAGGAATGGATTCAGATCGAAGCAAGTCAGATACAAGACGAAAGCAGCAAGATAGCAAGAATTGAAGAACTATGAGGACAGCAAGGGGATCTTACTCTTCTTCTTCGTCGTCGGAGCTGAGCGCGGAGAGATCGAAGTCCGGCTCGCCTCCGGTGCGGCGAAGCGGAGGAGTAGGCTCCCTCGCCCGCTTGGCAGGAGCAGTGGTGGCGGACCGGGAAGACCCCGCTCCAGTTGCCGCAGCGGCGTGAGGCGCTCCCGCGGCAACGGTGCTTGCCGCGGTAGAGCATGTCGCGCGGCTCGACGGCTGTTGACCCGTCGGCCGCCCCGCTACGTCCGCGGCCTTGCGAAGACGCCTCCTTGCCGGAGCCGGGGGCTCCGCCTGCGGCAAGCTGTCTGAAGGTTCGGGCTCTTCCTCGCTGGGCTCGCTCGGCTCAGCTTCAGGGCCGGCAAGATCTTCCTCGCCGGCAAACTCCTCGTGCTCGGCAAGGCTTGCCGCCTCTGCCTCCTCCACGGTGAACCCAAACACGCCCGCGACAGCAGCTGCTGCCGCCTCTTCCAGCCTGGTGGCGATGCGCTGCATCTTCGCATCGGTGGTGTTGCGGGTGAGGCTCTTCTGCTCATCAGCGCGGACCGGCACTTCTACCAAGTCGTTGAAGAACGCCCGCACGACGTCATCCGCAGGTTCTTGCCAAGTTGGGGTGATTCCGTGAGAGTCACACAACGGCATCATCGCGCGGATGCGGTCAAGTGAAGAATTGTTGCACAGCGGAACGACATTCCGCGGCAACATAAATGGGTGCTGAGGGTCGCGCTTGAACAGCTCCAGAAGCATCGCGTCCAATTCCAAGACCGTGAAGTTGAAATTGAGGCCCGGGCGCAGCCTCATGATATCCGCCGAGTTCTTGAACTCCCAGGCGGGTCTCCCCTCTCCTGCAGGGGGGCGATACGGCGGCGAAGGAAATCTGCGCCTACATCGCCTACAGTGAGCCCGGCAAGCCTGAGGCGAAGGATGCGGGTGATGGCAATCTTCAGCCTGTCATCTTCCGGGGCCACGTTGCTCCAATCATTGCCGCGTACTATTGGGGCTTGGCGCACGGCAGTGAATGGCTGCGGCTCCTCCTCGATGATCTAGCACCACTCTGCTCTCCACTCCTCCCACTTGCTACGGAGCTCACCCTCCAGATATGCTTCCTTCTTGCCGACTCTCGAGATCCAAGCGATCCCGCCGGCAAGAGGCTCTTCTCTCTCAACCCGAGGCATGAAGAAGTGGCGGAAAAGGGCTATGTTTGGGTGGACTCCGACAAAGTTTTCGCACAGATGTGCGAAAACTGCCATGGTCAGAACGGCGTTGGGGGTGAAGTCAAGGAGGCGGAACCCGTAGGTGTTCATGATGTCGCAAAAGAATTCAGAGAAAGGCGGGCAGAGCCCGCAGTAGAAGAACAACGCTAAAAAGGGGTACCCGTTCGGAGCCAGTCTCGAAGCGGTGGCCGGGAGTACCCTCGTGCGCGGATGCGCTCGCGTCTCCGTCGACCAGAAGAGGTAGTAGTACTCCCTCAGCTCCTTCGCACCGAGCTGAGGGGAGAAGAGGGCCCCCTCCTTCCACAGCGCCGCGAGCCGCTGCGCCTCGGCCGACTTCACGCCCTTCCCCTTGTCGGCTTTTGGAGCCATGGCGAAGGTGGTGGGGGAAGTTGGCGGCGTTGGTGATGTTGGTGGAAATGGGGGGGCGGAGCGCTGCTCTCCTTCGGCTTCGGGAAGAAGGGGGGGGGGCGGAGATTTGTGAGAATGGAGTAGCAACCGGCGAAGTGGACGAACTGCCGCTGTTTCCCCTGCTTATAAAGAGGGAGGGGGCGGACGTTTCGCCCTTCCGAATAAAGAAACCACCCACGATCTCTCCCACGATGCCGCATTCAACGCGTGCCTTTCGGGGAGGGCGCGGTGGATACGGAGCAGGATACGGCGTGACCCAGGCCGCGTGTGCCCTTACCCTGTTTTGGGCCTGGCCCAATAGCGCTCGGCACTGTGTGTGGCCCAGGCCCGGGGGCTCCTGTCGGTGTACTAGAGTAGGGGTACCCTAGTATCCCGAACTTGTGCACGGGCAGTTGCAGCACCCCGCGGCAAGGCTTGCCGGGCGACCGCCAAGGTCCTCCGTGGTTCCCTTGGAGCCATTCAAGAACAAAGTATTCAAGCCAAGGAACTTGCCGTGACGCGCCACGCGTCCCGGCAAGGCAACAAGGCCCCGGCAAGAGGAGCTTGCCGGGAAGACCAACCAAGGCATCTCGAGGCCTGGTGAGCGACAAGCTTTCGGGCGTGACAAGACGACGACCCCGGCAAGGCGCTTGCCGCGGCAAGTAACCACTCTGTACCCACGCTCCAGCACATCCGCCAACGTGTCGCTCTAGGGGCCTTTCCAGGCGCGCGTGGCGTGACGCTGTGCAGCCAGCGGTGCGCGATGGCATGCGACGCTCACAAGATCGCCATCATGGAGAACGGTGGCGTCCCTGACGGTCCCTTTCTGCACTGTTTGGGCGACACAGACAGGCATTTAATGCCTTTGTACCCTGCCGTCAGGGTTAGGTACACTGTGCAAGTAGGTGTACCAACTGCAACACTTTTTACGCTTTTACCCTTCTCTGCGTTGCCACCTGTCGGTGACCCCTTGAGCATATAAAAGGAGGCCCATGCGCAACGTAGAGGGGGTTCGGCTCATTCGGAAGCCAGAAAAACACTTAGCTCTCTCGAGCAAGAACACAATACAATCAGACAAGCAGCAGTAGGAGTATTATCTCTCTAGAGAGCTCCGAAGCTGGGTAAACTGCTCGTGTGCCTCGCCTCGATCCGCTCTTCGTGCGACCTCTGCCCCCCACCGAACCGAAAGGGGCTCGGTCCGCCGGCCCCATAGGTGTTCGTGGATCAGTTTCCCCGACACCCTTCCTTCATATCAATAATCACACCAATCGTTCTAAGGAAAGGTATACCAAGAATAATAGGACAAGAAAGATTGCAATCTATGTCAAGAACGATAAAATCTACGGGCACATAGTTCCTATTTGCGACAATGAGAACACCATTGGTCCTTCCCATAGGCTTTTTAATGGTGGAATCCGCAAAGTGCAAATTTCAAGAGCAATCGTCAAGATCATGGAAACCTAGAATATCACATAAAGTTTTCAGAATCGTGGAAACACTAGCACCCAAATCACACAAAGCATAACACTCATGATCTTTAATTCGAATCCTTATAGTAGGTTCCCACTCATCATTAAGTTTTCTAGGTATAGAAACTTCCAAATTAAGTTTTTCATCATAAGATTGCATCAAGGCATCAACAATATGTTTGGTAAAAGCTTTATTTTGACTATAATCATGAGGAGAATTCAAAATGAATTGCAACAAGGAAATACAATCTACTAAAGAAAAATTATCATAATTAAATTCCATGAAATCCAAGATAGTGGGTTCAATGCTATTTAAAGTCTTGACCTCTCCAATCCCATTTTACCAAATTTAGCATCAAGATCTAAAAACTCTGAATCATTGGGACGCCTTTTAACTAAAGTTGACTCATCTCTAGTCCCATGATTATTAAGATTCATATTGCAAAACAAAGATCTAATAGGGGACACGTCAATAACTTTTTGATCTTCATCATTATTTTCATGGAAACTAGAAGAACACGCCTTTACAAAGCAATCTTTCTTAGCATGCAATCTAGCGGTTCTTTCTTTGCACTCATCAATGGAAATTCTCATAGTTTTGAGAGACTCATTGATATCATGCTTAGGAGGAGTAGATCTAAGTTTTAAAGAATCAACATCAAGCGAAAGCCTGTCAACGTTCCTAGCAAAACATCAACTTTAAGCAATTTTTCTTCAAGCAAGGCATTAAAATTCTTTTGAGAGATCATAAATTCTTTAACGCTATTATCGAAATCATAGGGCATCTTATTAAAATTAACATAAGAATTATTGTAGGAATTTCCATAATTATTAGAGGAATTACTAGGGAATGGTCTAGGATTAAAGTTTCCTCTATAAGCATTGTTACAAAAATTATTCCTACCAACAAAATTCACATCCATAGATTCATTATTATTCTCAATCAAAGTAGACAAAGGCATATCATTGGGATCAATAGAATCACTCTTAGTAGCAAACAATTTCATAAGTTCATCCATCTTTCCACTCAAAACATTAATTTCTTCTATAGCATGCACTTTTTTACTAGTAGATCTTTCGTTGTGCCATTGAGAATAATTAGCCATAATATTATCAAGGAGTTTAGTAGCTTATCCTAAGGTGATTTCCATAAACGTGCCTCCCGCGGCCGAATCTAAAAGATTTCTAGAAGCAAAATTCAATATGGCATAAAATTTTTGTATGATCATCGATAAATTCAAACCATGAGTAGGGCAATTGGGAATCATCAATATCATTCTTTCCCAAGATTGGGCAACATGCTCATGATCAAGTTGTTCAAAATTCATAATATCGTTCCTAAGAGAGATGATCTTAGCGGGAGGAAAATACTTAGAGATAAAAGCATCTTTGCACTTATTCCATGAATCAATATTCTTAGGCAAAGATGAAAACCAAACTTTAGCACGATCTCTAAGTGAAAACAGAAATAACTTCAATTTAACAATATCATTATCCGTATCTTTCTTGTTTTGCATCTCAGACAAATCAACAAAGTTGTTTAGATGGGTAGCGGCATCTTCACTAGGAAGGCCGGAGAATTGATCTTTCATAACAAGATTCAGCAAAGCAGCATTGATTTCACAAGACTCAAAATCATTAAGAGGAGCAATCGGAGTACTAAGGAAATCATTATTATTGGTATTGGAAAAATCACACGATTTGGTATTGTCTTGTGCCATCGCGACAAGCAATTAAACACACAAGCAAACAAAAAGGCAAACGAACGAGAGAGAGGAGATTGGGAAAGAGAGGGCGAATAAAACAGCAAGGGTGAAGTGGGGGAGAGGAAAACGAGATGCAAATGGCAAATAATGTAAATGCGAGGGAGATGAGTTTGTGATGGGTACTTGGTATGTCTTGACTTGAGTGAAGACCTCCCCGGCAACGGCGCCAGAAATCCTTGTTGCTACGTCTTGAGCTTGCATTGGTTTTCCTTAAAGAGGAAAGGGTGATGCAGTAGTACAAGCATAAGTATTTCCCTCAGTTTTTGAGAACCAAGGTATCAATCCAGTATGAGGCTCCTCAAAAAAGTCCAACGCACCTACACAAACAAACAAGAACTCACAACCAACGCAATGAAGGGGTTGTCAATCCCTTCACGGCCACTTGCAAAAGTGAGATCTGATAGAGATAATATGATAAGATAAATATTTTTGGTATTTTTATGATATAGATAGAAAAAGTAAAGATGCAAATAAAAGTAGATTGAAAGCTTATATGATAAGAGATAGACCCGATGGCCATAGGTTTCACTAGTGGCTTCTCTCTAGATAGCATAAGTATTACGGTGGGTGAACAAATTACTATCAAGCAATTGATAGAAAAGTGAATAATTATGAGATTATCTAGGCATGATCATGTATATAGGCATCACGTCCGTGACAAGTAGACCGACTCCTACCTGCATCTACTACTATTACTCCACACATCGACCACTATTCAGCTTGCATCTAGAGTATTAAGTTCATAAAGAACAGAGTAACGCATTAAGAAAGATGACATGATGTAGAGGGATAAACTCATGCAATATGATATAAACCCCATCTTTTTATCCTCGATGGCAACAATACAATACGTGCCTTGTTGCCCCTGCTGTCACTGGGAAAGGACACCGCAAGATTGAACCCAAAGCTAAGCACTTCTCCCATTGCAAGAAAGATCAATCTAGTAGGCCAAACCAAATTGATAATTCGAAGAGACTTGCAAAGATAACTTAATCACGCATAAAAGAATTCAGAGAAGAGACTTGCAAAGTTGATGTGATCATGGTCGGCACGCTACCTCTACATCTACCTTCGGGATTAGTTTTAGACCTGAGTAATTGTTATTTGGTGCCAGTGTTGAGCATGGACATTATATCTGGATCTTGTTTGATTTATTCATTTAAATCTGAGAATAATGGTTGTTCTATTTATATGAGTAATATCTTTTATGGTCATGCACCCTCGAAGAGTGGTCTATTTTTATTGAATCTCGATAGTAGTGATAAACATATTCATAATATTGAAGGCAAAAGATGCAGAGTTGATAATGATAGTGCAACCTATTTGTGGCACTGCCGAATGGGTCATATTGGTGTAAAGCGCATGAAGAAACTCCATTCTGATGGAATTTTGGAATCACTTGATTATGAATCACTTCGTACTTGCGAACCATGCCTCATGGGCAAGATGACTAAAACTCTGTTCTCCGGAAAAATGGAGCGAGCAACAGATTTGTTGGAAATCATACATACTGATGTATGTGGTCCAATGAATATTGAGGCTCGCGGCGGGTATCGTTATTTTCTCACCTTCACAAATGATTTGAGCAGATATGGGTATATCTACTTAATGAAACATAAGTATGAAACATTTGAAAAGTTCAAACAATTTCAGAGTGAAGTGGGAAATCATCGTAATAAGAAAATAAAGTTTCTACGATCTGATTGTGGAGGAGAATATTTGAGTTACGAGTTTGGTTTTCATTTGAAACAATGCGGAATAGTTTCGCAACTCACACCACCCGGAACACCACAGCGTAATGGTGTGTCCGAACATCGTAACCGCACTTTATTAGATATGGTGTGATCTATGATGTCTCTTACTAATTTACCGCTATCGTTTTGGGGTTATGCTTTAGAGACGGCTGCATTCACGTTAAATAGGGCACCATCTAAATTCGTTGAGACGACGCCTTATGAACTGTGGTTTGACAAGAAACCAAAGTTGTCATTTCTTAAAGTTTGGGGCTATGATGCTTATGTGAAAAAGCTTCAACCTGATAAGCTCGAACCCAAATCCGAGAAATGTACCTTCATAGGATACCCAAAGGAGATTGTTGGGTACACCGTCTATCACAGATCCGAAGGCAAGCCATTCATTGCTAAGAATGGATCCTTTCTAGAGAAGGAGTTTCTCTCGAAAGAAGTGAGTGGGAGGAAAGTAGAACTTGATGAGGTAACTATACCTGCTCCCTTATTGGAAAGTAGTTCATCACAGAAATCAGTTCATGTGATCCCTACACCAATTAGTGAGGAAGCTGATGATAATGATCATGACACTTCAGATCAATTTACTACCGAACCTCGTAGGTCAACCAAAATAAGATCCGCACCAGAGTGGTACAGTAATCCTGTTCTGGAGGTCATGTTACTTGACCATGGTGAACCTACGAACTATGAGGAAGCGATGATGAGCCCAGATTCCGCGAAATGGCTTGAGGCCATGAAATCTGAGATGGGATCCATGTATGAGTACAAAGTGTGGACTTTGGTTGACTTGCCTGATGATTGGCAAGCCATCGAGAATAAATGGATGTTCAAGAAGAAGACTGACGCTGACGGTAATGTTATTGTCTACAAAGCTCGACTTGTTGTGAAAGGTTTTCGACAAGTTCAAGGAGTTGACTACGATGAGACCTTCTCACCCGTATCGATGCTTAAGTCCGTCTGAATCATGTTAGCAATTGCCACATTTTATGATTATGAAATTTGGCAAATGGATATAAAGACTGCATTCCTGAATGGATTTCTGGAAGAAGAGTTGTATATGATGCAACCTAAAGGTTTTATCGATCCAAAGGATGCTAACAAAGTGTGTAAGCTCCAGCGATCCATCTATGGACTGGTGCAAGCATCTCAGAGTTGGAATAAACGTTTTGATAGTGTGATCAAAGCATATGGTTTTGTATAGACTTTTGGAGAAAACTGTATTTACAAGAAAGTGAGTGGGAGCTCTATAGCATTTCTAATATTATATGTGGATGACATATTGTTAATTGGAAATGATATAGAATTTCTGGATAGCATAAAAGGATACTTGAATAAGAGTTTTTCAATGAAGGACCTCAGTGAAGCTGCTTATATATTGGGCATCAAGATCTATAGAGATAGATCAAGACGCTTAATTGGATTTTCACAAAGCACATACATTGATAAAGTTTTGAAAAGGTTCAAAATGGATCAAGCAAAGAAAGGGTTCTTGCCTGTGTTACAAGGTGTGAAGTTGAGTCAGACTCAATGCCCGACCACTTCAGAAGATAGAGAGAAAATGAAAGGTGTTCCCTATGCTTCAGCCATAGGCTCTATCATGTATGCAATGCTGTGTACCAGACCTGATGTGTGCCTTGCTATTAGTTTAGCAGGGAGGTACCAAGGTAATCTAGGAGTGGATCACTGGACAGCGGTCAAGAACATCCTGAAATACCTGAAAAGGACTAAGGATATGTTTCTCGTTTATGGAGGTGACAAAGAGCTCCTCGTAAATGGCTACGTCGATGCAAGCTTTGACACTGATCCGGATGACTCTAAGTCACAAACCGGATACGTGTTTATATTGAACGGTGCAGCTGTCAGTTGGTGCAGTTCTAAATAAGCGTCATGGCGGGATCTAAGTGTGAAGCGGAGTACATAGCTACTTCGGAAGCAGCAAATGAAGGAGTCTGGATGAAGGACTTCATATCTGATCTAGGTGTCATACCTAGTGCATCGGGTCCAATGAAAATATTTTGTGACAATACTGGTGCAATTGCCTTGGCAAAGGAATCCAGATTTCACAAGAGAACCAAGCACATCAAAAGACGCTTCAATTCCATCCATGATCAAGTCAAGGAGGGAGACATAGAGATTTGCAAGATACATACGGATCTGAATGTTGCAGACCCGTTGACTAAGCCTCTCTCACGATCAAAACATGATCAGCACCAAGACTCCATGGGTGTTAGAATCATTTCTGTGTAATCTAGATTATTGACTCTAGTGCAAGTGGGAGACTGAAGGAAATATGCCCTAGAGGCAATAATAAAGTTGTTATTTATACTTCCTTATATCATGATAAATGTTTATTATTCATGCTAGAATTGTATTAACTAGAAACTTAGTACATGTGTGAATACATAGACAAACATAATGTCACTAGTATGCCTCTACTTGACTAGCTCGTTGAATCAAATATGGTTGTGTTTCCTAACCATAGACATGAGTTGTCATTTGATTAATGGGATCACATCATTAGAGAATGATGTGATTGACTTGACCCATTCCGTTAGCCTAGCACTTGATCATTTAGTTTGTTGTTATTGCTTTCTTCATGACTTATACATGTTCCTATGACTATGGGATTATGCAACTCCCGAATACCGGAGGAACACTTTGTGTGCTATCAAACATCACAATGTAACTGGGTGATTACAAAGGTGCTCTACAGGTGTCTCTGATGGTACTTGTTGAGTTGGCATAGATCAAGATTAGGATTTGTCACTCCGATTGTCAGAGAGGTATCTCTGGGACCTCTCTGTAATGCACATCACTATAAACCTTGCAAGCAATGTGAATAATGAGTTAGTTGTGGGATGATGCATTACGGAACGAGTAAAGAGACTTTCCGGTAATGAGATTGAACTAATTATTGAGATACCGATGATCAAATCTCGGGCAAGTAACATACCGATAACAAAGGGAACAATGTATATTGTTATGTGGTTTGACCGATAAAGATCTTCGTAGAATATGTAGGAGCCAATATGAGCATCTAGGTGCCGCTATTGGTTATTGACCGGAGACATGTCTCGGTCATGTCTACATAGTTCTCGAACCCGTAGGGTCCGCACGCTTAACGTTCGATGACGATTGGTATTATGATTTTATGTGTTTTGATGTACCGAAGGTTGTTTGGAGTCCCGGATGAGATCACAGACATGACGAGGAGTCTCGAGATGGTCGAGATATAACTATTGATATATTGGAAGGTTTTATTCGGACACCGGAAGGGTTCCGGGGGTCACCGGATAAATACCGGAGTACCGGGAGGTTACAGGAACACCCCGGGGAGTATATGGGCCTTAATGCGTTTTAGGGGAGAGAGAGAGGGGCTGGCTGGGGCTGCCCCCCCAGCCTAGTCCGAATTGGACTAGGGGGAGGGGTGGCGCCCCCTCCTTCCTTCTCCTGCTCTCCTTCCCTTTCCCCTTCTCCTACTGCTACTAGGAAAGGGGAGTCCTACTCCGAGTGGGAGTAGGACTCCCCCCTTGGTGCGCACTCCTCATAGGCCGGCCGCCTCCCCCTTGCTCTTTATATACGGGGGCAGGGAGCACCCCAAGACACACAAGTTGATCATTGATCTTTTTGCCGTGTGTGGTGCCCCCCTCCACAATAATCCACCTCGGTCATATCGTTGTGGTACTTAGGTGAAGCTCTGCGTCAGTAGCTTCATCAACACCGTCATCACGCCGTCGTGCTCATAGAACTCTCACTCGAAGCTCTACTGGATCATGAGTTCATGGGACATCACCAAGCTGAACGTGTGCAGATCACGGAGGTGACACACGTTCCGTACTAGGATTGGTCGATCGTGAAGACGTACGACTACATCAACCGCGTTGTCATAGCGCTTCCGCTTACGGTCTACGAGGGTACGTGGATGACACTCTCCCCTCTCATTGCTATGCATGACCATGATCTTGCGTGTGCGTAGGAATTTGTTTGAAATTACTACGTTCCCCAACATTAGACACATCGGGTCTCTCCAAGGAATGGTGGGGGGAGGTGCTAATGACTGTGTGTCATGTCCTAAACCAAGTTCCCATATAGCATAAGACCATGACTCCATTTTAGGAATGGGAAAGGAAAAGGTTGAAACTCTCTTACCTCTGTACTTGGGGTTGTTTGACGAAAGTTAATATACCAATTCCCAAGAAGCACAAGCTTGGACCAAAAATCGTGGATTGTGTTCTTCTGGGCGATGCTTTTCATAGCATTGGCTTTAGATTTTTGATAATAAAATCTGAGGTATCCTACATGCATGTTGGTACGATTATCGAGTCGAATGATGCAACTTTCTTTGAGGACATATTTCCTATTAAGGATATGTCCAGTTCATCAAATCAGGAGATACCTACTCTATCTAGTGAGGAATTCGCCGTAATTCCTGAACCCACCATTGCGATGGAACAGGTTGAGAATCCTGTTGAGAGTGACAATGGAACTCTGTGAGGAGTAAGATACAGAGGACTACAAAGTCCTTTGGTGATGATTTCATTGTGTACCTTGTGGATGACACACCCAGGAGTATTTCAGAAGCATATGCATCTCCTGATGCCGACTACTGGAAGGAACCTGTTCGTAGCGAGATGGATTCCATCTTAGCTAACGGAACCTGGGAGATCACTGACAGTCCTTATGGGTGCAAACCTGTAGGATGTAAGTGGGTGTTTAAGAAGAAGCTTAGACCTTATGGTATGATTGAAAAGTACAAGGCACGGCTTGTGGCTAAGGGTTATACCCAAAAAGAAGGTGAAGACTTCTTCGATACTTACTCACTCGTGGCTAGACTGACCACAATTCGAGTGCTACTGTCACTGGCTGCCTCACATGGTCTTCTCATTCATCAAATGGATGGTAAGACGAGTTTTCTCAATAGAGAGTTGAAGGAGGAAATTTACATGGTTTAGCTAGATGGTTCTGTAGTACCTGATCAGGAAGGAAAGGTGTGCAAGTTATTAAAGTCTTTGTATGGCCTTAAACAAGCTCCTAAGGAGTGTCATGAGAAGTTCGAAAGAACATTAATTATTGCCGGCTTTGTAGTAAACGATGGTGACAAGTGTGTGTACTATCGCCATGGTGGGGGCGAAGGAGTTATTCTTTGTTTTTATGTTGATGACATACTGATCTTTGGAACCAAACTTGATTTAATCAAGGAGGTTAAGGATTTCTTATCTCATTGTTTTGAGATGAAGGATCTAGGAGTAGCTGATGTTATCTTAAACATCAAGTTGTTGAGAGATGAGAATGGTCGGATCATACTTCTTCAGTCTCACTATGTGGAAAAGATCTTGAGTCGTTTTGGTTATAGCGACTGGACGCCTTCTCCAACTCCATATGATGCTAGTGTGTTGCTTCGAAAGAATCGACGAATTCCTAGAGATCAACTAAGGTATTCTCAGATTATTGGCTCGCTTATGTATTTGGCGAGTGCCACGAGGCCTGACATCTCTTTTGCTGTGAGCAAGCTGAGTCGGTTTGTGTCAAAACCAGGAGATGATCATTGGCATGCGCTTGAGAGAGGTATGCACTACTTGAAAGGCACTGCAAGCTATGGGATTCACTACACCGGGTATCCAAGGGTACTGGAGGGTTATAGTGACTTGAACTGGATATCTGATGCTGATGAGATTAAGGCCACAAGTGGTTATGTTTTTACACTTGGTGGCGCTGCTGTTTCCTGGAAGTCTTGTAAGCAGACCATCTTAATGAGATCAACTATGGAAGCAGAACTCACAACATTAGACACTACCACTATTGAGGCAGAGTAGCTTCATGAGCTATTGATGGATTTGACTATGGTTGAAAAACCAATCGCCCCTATCCTGATGAACTGTGATAATAAAACTATGATCGTCAAGATAAATAGTTCTAAGGACAATATGAAGTCCTCAAGGCATGTGAAGAGGAGACTAAAATCTATCAGAAAACTGAGAAACTCCGGAGTTATTACGTTGTATTATAGCCAAACGTCAAAAAACTTGGCAAATCCCTTCACAAAGGGTCTATCACGTAATGTGATAGATAATGCATCGATGGAGATGTGTTTGAGACCCACCGCATGAGTTGTCCATAGTGGTAACCCACTCTATGTGATCGGAGATCCTGTGAAGTAGAAGTGGGAGACAAGCTGTTGGTCAGTTGAGAGGAGAGTATCCCTATTTTAATTATCCCAATCCGTGAAGATGCAATACTCCTGATTTGCATGGCAGGTTGATATTTATCTTAATGTGTTCCAAGTGGCTTATTTGACTAAGTAGAGATGTTGTCCTGCAGAGCATCTCCTGAGGAACACACCTATATGAATTTGACAGTTAACATTGCAGTCCGTGAGAATTAGGTGTTCTCTAATAAATTCATGAAAGGCCATGGAGTATGACATATATGCTCCACCCGCGGGGAAGCCTTGCGGCAGCCCAGTATCAGTCAAGAATTTGTGTGTAACTAGTCTCGCAGAAAATGTGTTGTTCAAGGCATAGTCCACTATTCAAGTTGTGATCTAGTGTAGCATAAAACTCTAAGTGGAAGTTCAACTTCACAGTCTCCACTAAGCACCGGTATATAAACATTGTTTTGGAACTAAATGATGAGATGTGTCGATGAGACTTTGTGGGGAATTGTTGGAACTTTCTAGTGGACCTTTGACCCAAAGCCCAATTAAAATTCTGAAATTCTCTTGGCCCATTCATGCACACATGTGAGTGGAGTGAGTGAGACTAAAGTTTAGTCCCCCCACAGAAGTTGAGTGAGACTTGCACCTCTTTATAAGGTGAGCTCTTCTACTACTTGTATGAGCATGAGAAGAGGATACCTATATGTGCGCTCCTCCTCCTCGCTCGCCTCACCACGCCACGCCTCATCACAATGCGTTGGGGGTGCGGGATTAAGCCGAGCCGAGGACAGAGCTATGCATGTTGTCTATATTTTTGCTGCTTGGGAAAATTAATGAGTCATTAATTAACAATTAACAGACATGTTAATTACTGAACTGTTTCCGATTCTTCTGGATCGCGATTCAGACGTGGGGTTTACTCCCATGACCTACCAGGGCTGCATTATATAGTCAGGCAGACATCTACCCTAGTCACTGATGTATCCTATGGTTTCGCACCATCGTTCCAAATCATTGCGCTGCCAAGCAAGTCTTCTCCATCCGTCCTTTCAGCATGCACCGCAAGAAGGTATTGCATGCCTCTGGAACCCCGCCTCTAGTGATCCTGTATGGGAGAGGGGCGATCGGGTTTTTGGAGAGCGTGCTCGCACGACTGCTGGCAGCGATGACTTCGCCAATGGCGACTTCTTCCCCGACCTCGGCAACCTCATCCTCGATGACATGGGCGACAATGTCAACATAGGCGGTGCTGCTCCCACTGCACCATATGTGATTATATCCTTCTTGTTTGAGATCGTAGTAGAATTAATGTTTCTAGTATGTGCCCTAGATGTGATATGTTCATCTACTATGCTAGTTCGCATGATTAGTTTAATCTCTGCTAGTGATGTCTTGACTTATCTTCTGTTTATTTGGATTAAATCTCGTAGTAATTTGCTCATATTTTCAACACTCCTCGCGCCTGCTCCTTCCATATGCCTCCTCACCGACGCGTGCATTGCAGACACTATAGGTTGCTCCCTCCGGCGACCCCACCGCCGGCGACCACGACCAGGACCGGCCTCGTCCCGCTCCTCTCCTCCCTTGTCTCTCTCCCTTCCCTAACACTCTCTCACACATATCTCTCCATGTACTTGCCGCAGCAAGAAACCGCCATCGCCAAGTTCTTTTCGGGTGTGCCGCCGCCTGGATCCGCCATCCCCACGCCTTCTGGCCTCCTCCGCGCTCGATTTCTGCCTTTACCGAGTCCCCTGATTCCATGGATGCCAAGCCGACCTGCGTCGAGCTCTGCTTCCTCTGCAACGAGCAACAGCTCGCTCGTCTCGCGCATGCCTCTCTTGTTCCTGCTTAGGTGCGTTGCACGCCACTTAGGCCCAGTGGCCTGCCCGCAGCAGCATCAACTGACCGGGCCTAGGCCCATGGTGAGCGCCCCAGCGCCCAGCAGTTTTGGCCCAGTTTCTGGTTTTTTCCTCTGGATGATTGTAGGAATTTTCGAGCGATTTACTGTTTTATAGAAAACACCCTAGAGCTCATGCATTTAATATCTCACAGACGTGCATCGGAATTAAACTAACTATATATGTAAAATGCTTAGAATTTCTTCTAGTTTCATAATTTGCAACATCCGACCATGTTTAAAATGTATAAACTTGTTGTTTGACTAAATTTGCATAAATGACATGCTAAAATGGTTTATTTCAGAACTAAATAACCGTAGCTCCGAATTAAATAAACTTTATATGTAAATGAGGTAGAAAAATGCATAGATTAACATGGTGCCCTTTAATTTTTTGTTTAACAACTCTAAAATATGGTTTAGGGCAGAAAAGTAGCAAATTCGAAATATGCATATGGGGATTTTCCGAAATTGTTGTTTGTTATTTCCGGCCTCATTTAAACTTGCCAACATGGGCTTCACCTCTTGCCATGTTAACCAACATTTAATCTTGATGGGTAGCATAAACGAGAGTGAACTAAATATTTGAATGCGGTGTTTTGTCAATATGCAACTTGTTGCATATTGAGCTCCACTTAATCTGTAGTTTTGTTTGTTGCACTTTGCCATGCCATGCCATGCCTCATTAAAATGGACATGCATCATACTTGATTGTGCATTTTGCCATGTTTATGTGATGGTTGATCACCATGTTGTTTGGTTCTTTCCGGTGTTGCTTCTTCTAGATGGTTCCGTTATGTTGCGATTATGAGGATTTGTTCGACTACACCCTTTCGTCTTCTTCATGGATTCGGTCTTCTTCCTAGCGGGACTTCAGGTAAGATGACCATTACCCTGGATACCACTACTATCTCTACTTTGCTAGTTGCCTTGATGCTATCGCTATGTCGTGCTACCAACCACTTGTTTGTCAAGCCTCCCAAATTGCCATGATAAGCCTCTAACCTTTTCCACCATCCCAGCAGACCGTTGTTTGGCTATGCTACCGCTTTGCTCAGCCCCTCTTATATCGTTGCTAGTTGCAAGTTGTTCCATGTTGGGACATGGATATCATGGGATATCACAATATCTCTTATTTAATTAATGCATCTATATATTTGGTAAAGGGTGGAAGGCCTAGCCTTTTGCTTGGTGTTTTGTTCCACTCTTGCCGCCCTAGTTTCTGTCATACTGGTGTTACGTTCCTTGACGAGCGCTCCTAACACATGTGGATATATGGGAACCCCCTGACCATTCGCTTAGGCTAAAACTCCTCCAGCAAGGCCCAACTTTGGATTTACCATTTGCCTAATAACAACTAAAATTTGCATAGGGACTTTCCCGACCCCGTGGATAATTAATCAATAACCCTGGGCCAGTGGTCCTCATGAGTGTTGGTCCAAACTTGTCAACCGCCGGTGGCCACCAGGGGCAACTCTGTGATTGGCCTATCGGAAGTTTGGACAATTTGATCGTGGCCTGAGACGAGATATGCGCGGCCACTATAAGGGTGTCGGCACGTAGGGAGGTCTTGTTGGTTTAGTTTTTACCTTTGGCGAGAGGCAGGTCCACTGGAATTCCTTATCGTAAGCATCGTCTTCTTCATGGTGTGAGGATGTTCCATCGGATGTGTGTGGACTTTATAATGGAACACTTGGAGCACCCCTGTAGGGTTAAATATTTTCCGAAGCCGTGCCCGCGATTATGTGGCAGATTGGAAATATATAATATCCGGTTGTAGAGAACTTGACACCAGATCTGAATTAAAATACACTAACCACGTGCATAACCGTGACCGTCTCTTTTCGAGTGAGTTCGAGAAGAGAACACGATGGGTTATGATTGACTCATAAGTAGTTCAGGATCACTTTTTGATCATTACTAGAGTGTGATCATTATGCGTAGTTTCTTTTCTTATTCCTGTACTCATAAGTCAGCCACCATACAAATGCTTAGTGTTGCTGCAACCGCACCACTTCTCCATTCCATACCCATTAAGCTTTGCTAGTCTTGATACCCATGGTAATGGGATTGCTGAGTCCTCGTGGCTCACAATTACTACAACCACAGTTGCAGGTAGAGGTAAAGTGATGCTTTGACGTGAGAGCGATATCTGCTTGCTTGCTTTGGAGTTCTTCTCCTGCTTCTTCTTCTTCGATCAAGGGATAGGTTCTGGGTCGAGAGCCTGGGATTAGCAGGGTGGATATCATTCTTCTTTTTCATTTGTTTTCATCCATAGTCGAACCTAGCTCTTTTGTATGATGATTGCCATGTATTGATGTATTGATGTATTCATGATGTAGCTTGTGGCGAGTGTAAGCCTTTATGTTGTATTCTCATCTATTCAGTACATGGTATGTTGTAATGGTATCCACCTGGCTATGCACTCAACATGCAGTGTGCCCCAATCATGAATTCATCACGTGATTGGGATAGAATCGCATCTTGGGCGCTACAAGTTGGTATTTGAGCCTTACCGACCGCGGGAGCCCCCTTGAATGATCGAACCGCTGCCGTTGTCAAGTCTAGAAAAAACTATTTTGAATCTAGCTATATATCGGAGAGTATGAATTCTTTTTACTCCTTATCCCCATCGTCACTCTGGTGAGGAATTGTGACGCAGGTGTTCTGGTTCCACTTCTCTTCCCACTCAAAAAAATAGGATCACATGGGTATTGTGGAATCGGTCTGATATCATTGTGACGGGAATTCTGTTCTTGGTGCCTCTTAACATTTAGGGGTTGTGGCAGTGTCCCGGGGAGTTGAGCTCCAAGGTGTTTTTTTCACAGTGCTTATCATTTCGGTTCCGAAATACTAGAGGACGCCGACATCGAAAACGCTTCTATACTATTTGTGGTGAGAGTAGTTTGGCGCCATCCAGTACTGAGGAGAGCGATCAGATGTATTGCCAGAGCTAGTATAGTTGTTGTCTTTCGAAGGTCTGAGGTACACAATTTCCGAGGTTCCTGCTTATGTGTTGATGGAGGCAGTACATTTGGAGCGTAGAATTATGTTAGGAGTTGTGTGATGATATTTTGCTCCTTGTACTTGTTGTACCGGATTGCATAACCGAGAATTTCGAGAGTTCATAGGTGGGAATTCAAGTAGTTACACAGGAATTGTTTCTGATGGATGTATGATTTGAGGTTGGGGTCCAACGTCTAGTGGTTCATTTTTCACGGTCGATTTACAGTGGTCGTGAGGCGTCTTAAAGAGTCCTTGGCTATGCCGATTCAGGGACGTGTCATTTGTCATTCGTGATGTCCGTTGTACGTTGTGCCCGTGGGGCCTCACCGCGAACACTTTGGACGAAATCTCTATCATATGTTTGTTTTGGCTTATTCAGTAAGCCAAATCCTTTGTTGTGTTTTGGTTGTGGTATTCGAGTTGCTTCGAAGTCAAGTGTTGAGCCATACCTTCTCTAAGCGGTATTCTCATATTTCTATCAGAGTTCTTATCCTTTTGATCAATCAAAATGATCAAGTAAATTCTTCTCAGCCGGCGTGCTTCTCTTCAAGTTAATCCGATCATTTCAACATTTACAAGACCAATTCTCAGTTTTCCCCACTGTGTTCGCTTCATCGGTCCAAAGTTGCCTTCGTTTTGCCACCATCCCACCCTTTTCTTCAAGGACTCAGATTTCTTAATCAAGTATCCATTTTATTGATGTGAAGTCTCTTCATTCTTTTCCTTCATAGTTCTTACCTGATGATTCTCATGCAGATGCTAAGGAAGCTTCGAGCCTATCATTCTTCGTTCTCCTTTCTTCTCCGGTGGACTAAATTCAAGCTTTCGATATTCATCATTTCACCTTCTTCAATTCACATGATTTCCATGTTGGAAGTTCTTATCTAAGCCTCTCTTAATCGTTCACCTCTCTCTATTCATATCCGGAGTGTAGAACATATCTTAGAAGATCCATGTTTCCATTCTTAATCTGGTCAAGCTATTTCGAGGTTGTTATCTCATTTGAGCCCTTTAATTCAACCGGTGCAATCTCACTCTAAAATCATTCAACGATGTTTCTTTGAGTGGGCCCTAACCCACAGGTCTTTTCCCAGGATCTTACCTGACTCTCCTAATTTTTTTCTTTTTCTGGAGTTATTCTCAAAATCTTTTCAAAGTTTGACGTAAGAATGAATTTCATCAGTCAGATGCCTTTCCAAGATCGATTTGAAATTATTTGCATCGTTGGCTCAACCTCTTCGCTTTTGATTCTCCCGGAGCGTCTAAACAATTCATGGTGGTGTTTCTTGGCATCATTCTCAGCTTTGAAGGCCGAAGAAAAGTTGCTCTTAAATCTTGGTCCATTCTCTTGAAGATTCATGGTTCTAACTTCATACCATCCTCATAATTATTTTCGATTGTGAGAATTCTTTTCATGACCATCCGAAGCATTTCAGGAGTTCTCATTTCTAGATCATCCAGAGGCCATCTTTTTCAGAAGAATTTATTTATTCTCAGTTTTCACTTATCGTTCTCCAAATCTTACCAGTGCATCGTTCAAATGTCAGCTCATGATCTCTTCATTCTTTTGTATCTAAATTCCATCAAGTATTTTTAGTCGCTTTCTAATTCTTACTAGTGATTCATCCTCTTTTCTTCAATCGTTTGCAATTCTTACGGTGGTTCGTTCAAGATTCCTCTTCCTTTATTATCGTTTAATTCAGTTCTTCTTTCCAATATCCTACCGATGGCCCGTTGAGTTTGCGCTATATCTCTCCTTAATCCTTTTCAAGAAGAATAAGTGCTATGCCAAATCCATTGTTTCTCATCAAATTAAGTTGATGAAGGATAAGCAAAACACAATCCTTATTCTTGCTCCTCAAGGTGATTCAATTCCTTCTTCCAGAGTTCGTTCATGATATCAATTTGTCGGCTCTAAGTTGTTCATCCTTGTTTTCCAGAGTTCAAAGTTTTCTCATTATGTCGTCACGAGGTTCCATCTAAATCATTGCAAGCATTCAATTCTTGTTGTTGCAATCTTCGCTTCTTTTCCATCATCTTTTTTGTATCCGGAGTATTCCGAGAGATTCTTCAAGGTGGTCTACTAAGGATTTAATTCATTCTCGGAGTGTTCTTCAACATTATTATTGAAGCTCAAGTATTCTTCATCTTGCATTCTGAAGTGCCATTCATTCTCCCTTATCTTGAAGTGGTGTTTCTCATCTCTTAGTTATGCTCAACCAAATCAATTGTTTTTCGTTAGTGGCAGAATTTCACCTCAAGTTTGAGATGTTTACATAAGCCCACGGGGATCATGTCTTCTTGTTGTTGATTTCCAACAACTCCATTCTAGCATGTCTCGGAAGCGTACTCTTTCAAGTCTTGGTGGTACACTATGTTGTTCTTTTATCTGTCCATTCCATTCCATTTCTTCTGGAGGCATTGTGTTGTTGCTCTCGTCAATTATGTTTCCATCTTGTCAAGTTCATATTCTATTCCTTCCATTTTCTACCGGACTGCTCTCAACTTCATTCATCTCTGTTGTATTCTTTCTTTCTACTTGTTCAACCTCTAAAGGTTCATGGTTTCGCTCGTCTGTCGTAGAAGCAACTTAGTTGTACCTCTTCTCTTCCTCTTCCGTTTGTCATCCCTAGATCTCGAGGCGAGATCTCTTGTAAGTGGGGAGAGTTGTAATGACCCAAGACCGGCGCTCTAGACGCCTTCCATTTATTTTCCTTGTCGTCATCTGTTTTATTTGTTTGTTGCATTTCATCATGGCATCACGAGCATTGCATCCACATGTTTTTCATAAAACTTGCATCCGCTCGTAGTTGCCGCTTCGTCATTGTCTCTGTTGATCTTCTCTCATATCAACCAGACCGCTCTCTTCTCTCTCTTCCCTGAACCCATCAACCCCCTGCCTCCATGGACTTTTTGTCAAACCCCTCGTGCACATCTGAAAATTGTCCTGAACCTGACCCGAGTAGTCGTGATCGATGGATCCGGATCAATCCTGAAATACCTCAAACATCTTCGGTTTTTTGTTTAAGACCACCTGGAGTCGTCTGATCTAAATCGAAGAGCTCCCAAACCCTCTCCTTTCCCTATATATATAGGCTACCACATTCTGAATGGGGACAAACCCTAGATCCTAGCCCTCTTGTCCCATCAGCGCCGCTGCTGTCTTCTCCCACCTCGGGATCCTGCCGATCAAATCCAGCCGCTCCAATCACCAGCCGCCACCCACTCTCCCTCGATTTCCCCAAAGACCCAACCACTTCACCCGCAGCCTCATCCCTCCTCGAGCCCGAGGCCATGCCTCCTCTGCTTGATCTCCACCGTCGTCGCCCGTCCGGCGCATCCCGACGACCCACAGGAGCAGGACCCCGTCGTGCCTTGTTCCTCCTCATCTCCCCTACATCTCCTTTTCTGGTTGGTCTCTCTCGGCTCATCTTCCTCCTGTTCTTCACAGGAACAACCATGGAGCAGCCCCGCGCCCAAGCGTCCCTGCTCGCTGCCTTCTTGTCCCTGCCAGATCCTCCCCTGCCGGCGCTCGATCCAGTTTGGGATCGAGGCCACGGCCTCTCTGCGCCCGAGGGAAGGAGCTCCTCGCGCCCGCTCCTTCCATATGACTCCTCACCGACGTGTGCACCTCGCTGACACTGTAGGCCACGCCCTCCGGTGACCCCGCCGTCGGCGGCCATGACCAGGACCGGCCTTGTCCGGCTCCTCTCCTCCCCTGTCTCTCTTCCTTCCCTAATGCTCTCTCTCCCTGTACTTGCGGCAGCACGGAACCGCCGCCGCCAGGTTCTTGTCGGGTGCCCTTCCACCTGGATCCACCATCCATGCGCCTCCTGGCCTCCTCGGCGCTCGATTCCGGTCGTTCCTGAGTCCCCTGCTGCCATGGATGCCAAGTCGTCCTGCATCGAGCTCTGCTTCCTCTGCAACGAGCGAGGGCTCGCTCGTCCTGCACATGCCTCCCTTGTTCCCGCTCGCGTGGGAGACACGCCACTCAGGCCCAGTCGGCCTGTGCCCGCAGCTACATCCATCGACCGGGCCTAGGCCCATGGTGAGCGCCCCAGCACCCAGCAGTATTGGTCCAGTTTCTCTTTTTTTTTCTCTGGACGATTTTAGGAATTTTCCAGCGATTTAATATTTTACAGAAAACACCCTAGAGCTCATGCATTTAATATCTCAGACCGTGCATTGGAATTAAACTAACTATATATGTAAAATGCTTAGAATCTCACCAGTTTCATAATTTGCAACTTTCATCCATGTTTAAAATGTTTAAACTTGTTGGTTCCCTAAATTTACATAAATGACATGCTAAAATGGTTTATTTCATAATTAAATAACCGTAGCTCCGAATTAAATAAACTTTATATGTACATGTGGTAGAAAAATGCATAGATTAACATGGTGCCCTTTACTTTGCTGTTTAACAACTCTCAAATATGGTTTAGGGCAGAAAAGTAGCAAATTAGAAATATGCATATGGGGATTTTCCTAAATTGTTGTTTGTTGTTTCCGGCCTCATTTAAACTTGCCTAGATAGGTAGTTTACATGGAGTTCACCTCTTGCCATGTTAACCAACATTTAATATTGATGGGTAGCATAAACGAGAGTGAACTAAATATTTGAATGCGGTTTTGTCAATATGCAACTCGTTGCATATTGACCTCCACTCAATTTGTAGTTTTGTTTGTTGCACTTTGCCATGCCATGCCATGCCTCATTAAAATGGACATGCATCATACTTGATTGTGCATCATGCCATGTTTATGTGATGGTTGTTTGCCATGTTGTTTGCTTCTTTTCGGTGTTGCTTCCTCCCGATAGTCTGGTTATCTTGCGATTACGAGGAATCATTTGACTATGCCCGTTTGTCTTCTTCATCGATTCAATCTTCTTTCTAGAAAGATTTTAGGCAAGATGACCATTACCCTGGATATCACTACTATCTTTGCTTTGCTAGTTGTCTCGATGCTATCGCTATGTCACGCTACCTACTACTTATTTGTCAAACCTCCCAAATTGCCATGATAAGCCTCTAACCGTTTCCACCATCCTAGCAGACCATTGTTTGGCTATGCTACCGCTTTGCTCAGCCCCTCTTATAGCGTTGCTAGTTGCAGGTGCAGTTGCAGGTTGTTCCATATTAGGACATGGATATCATGGGATATAACAATATCATTTATTTAATTAATGCATCTATATATTTGGTAAAGGGTGGAAGGCTTAGCCTTTTGCTTGGTGTTTTGTTCCACTCTTGCTGCCTTTGTTTCTGTCATACCGGTGTTATGTTCCTTGACAAGCACTCCTAATATATGTGGGTGTATGGGAACCCCCTGACTGTTTGCTTAGGCTAAAACTCCTCCAGCAAGGCCGTACTTTGATTTACCATTTGCCTAATAACAATTAAAAATTGCATAGGGACTTTCCGGACCCCGTGGATAATTAATCAACAACCCCGGGCCAGTGCTCCTCATGAGTGTTGGTCCAAACCTGTCAACCATCGGTAGCCGCCAGGGGCAACTCTGTTGATTGGCCTACTGGAAGTTTGAACAATCCGATCGTGGCCTGAGACAAGATAAGCGTGGCTCCTATCAGGTTGTCGGCATGTCGAGAGGTCTTGCTGGTTTAGTTTTTAACTTTGACGAGACAGGTCCATCGGATTTCATTATTAAGCATCATGTTCTTCATGGTGTGAGGATGTTCCGTCGGATGCATCTGGGATTTATAATGGACCACTTGGAGCAGCTCTATAGGGTTAAATCTTTTCGGAAGTCATGCCCGCGGTTATGTGGCAGATTGGAAATTTATAATATCCAATTGTAGAGAACTTGACACCAGATTTGAATTAAAATAAACCAACCACGTGCGTAACCGTGGTCGTCTCTTTTCGAATGATTTCGAGAAGAGAACATGGTGGGGCTATGATTGACTCGTAAGTAGTTCAGGATCACTTCTTGATCATCACTAGATTGCGACTGTTATGCATAGTTTCTCTTCTTATTCTTGTAGTCGTAAGTTATCCACCATACAAATGCTTAGTGCTGCTGCAACCTCACTACTTATCCATTCCATACCGTTAAGCTTTGATAGTCTTGATACCCATGGGAATGGGATTGCTGAGTCCTCGTGGCTCACAGATTACTACAACCATAGTTGTAGGTAGGTAAAGTGATGATTTGACATGAGAGCGAAGCTTGCTTGCTTGCTTTAGAGTTCTTCTTCTGCTTCCTCTTCTTCGATCAAGGGATAGGTTTCGGGTCGGGAGCTTGGGATTAGCAGGGTGGGTGTCGTTCTTCTTTTTCGTTTGTTTTCATCCATAGTCGAATCCTGCTCTTCTGTACGCTGATTGCTATGTATTGATGTATTCATGTATTCATATTGTAGCTTGTGGTGAGTGCAAGCATTTTTCTTGTACATGGTATGTTGTAATGGTATCCACCTTGCTATGCGCTCAAAATGCGGTTATGTCCCAATCACGAATTCATCACGTGATTAGGATAGAATCACATCTTGGGCGCTAAACCCGGGCGGAGCCCTCGAGCATCAATGGTAGATGTTTCATGGCCACATTGTCGCTGTCTCCGCCGATCTAGACGGCCACCTGGTAATCTTCTAACCAGATTTCTCTCTTGGACTTCCCAGTGAACTTGCTGATCCCCATGGCCAACCTGAAGTTGCTGGGAATCTCTGTCGCCCATATGAACCGGCTAAAACACTCGGGACACGAGGGTACGAAACCACTTGGCACGTCGGCATCTTGGCCTTCTCACAAAGCCCGACCCCTATCGACCAGGTTCTGAGTGAGAATGGATCTCACGCTGAACTGCGGGTCTCGAGTGTCCCTCGTGTGACGATGACTCGGCCTTCGATCATCACTGTGTGTTTGTCTGTTGTCGCAGGGCCGGCGCCTGTACACACCATCTCATGGTGGTGGCATCAGGGCAAGATCGCCATCGTCATGCCGTCGGGGCGGCACGACCCGATTGCGCCTCCGGTCATCATAGCTCTCGAGGAGGATGTGACTCGATGTCTACCGGAGCCGAGTGGGCTGTGAGCCGACTGAATGGTCTCTGCATGCACCGACGCGCCATGGATGCGATCTCTGGACTGGGACACCACCGCATTCTCTGACAGTGCCGTTCTCAAGAGAGCCTGGATCGGCTGAATCCCTCTCTAGCTGCGGAGCTGGAGGGCTGGATGGAATCCCGATTCGAGTACCAGCCACTAGATTTTGCAGCAAAGCACTAAGAACCTAATACTTACAAGGCCGGTCACTCGAGAAAAGCCGGCGCTTGCGCCGACTGGAGCTGGGTTGGCGGCACCATGATCATCCAGCTCCGCCTGAAGCCGTTCGAGGCAGTCGCGCTCGGCCAGGTTGGCCAAGCAGGATGACTCCATGGCAAGTGCCTCAGGGGTCGTCCCGGTGATGGGGGTGTTCAAGAGCTGCTCGTTCTTACGGTGAAGCTCCTCACGTTTCTCCCGAGTGAGAGCGTGGGGCACGTACAGCTCATGGCCCGCGCTATTGCCGCTAGTGTTGCCGTGTGAAGTACCCGCACGACCGTCCTGGGCATCCGAGTATCCCGGAGGTGCGCGATGCTCAGAGTTGTCCGCCATGAGAAGTTGAGCGGTCAATTCGATGCTTTTGCAATCGAGAGCCGCCACATGCTCCTCCGCGACCTGGATGGCCACAGCATGTTTGATCTAGCACTACAGCCGCGAGCATCGAAAACACTTGTGGCGGCGTGCAGTGGGAGGGTGAGTGTCCACTCGGTATGGAGCCAAGGGGTGCCGGAGAAGGACTCCATACGAGGATACACGGAAATGTGCTACATCGCGGACAGGCAATGCCTCCACATCCAGCAAGGCCTCGCAGAGCCATGTTGAGTCAGTGGCAATGAAGGAGAGTGTCTCGAAATGGATTTCATCGCCCACTAACATCATGATGAAAAATTCCACGTACGCCGTGAAACTTTGCTAGACACCTAGCCCAAAGGTGGCCGCCAACTATGGGGTTACGATTCTGACAATGAGTACTAGGTGTACGAATAAGGGGCAGGGCCTAGCTACGGCGCAAGTGTAACACTTGGTGTTTAACGAGTTCAGGCCCCTCTCAGCGGAGGTAACATCCCTATGTCTCATGCCCTGATGCTTGGTCTTGTTTCGATGGGTAGAGTTACAAATATTGCTCGACCCTGGCTCAGGAGGTGGAGTGCAGCTTATATAGAGTGCACTACAGCCCCATGCCCTCCCTGTTGCAAGGGCACATAATGACATTGATTGCATCAGTTACAGGTGTAAAGAGCATCTACTACATGAGTTACAGGTAAATGTACTCTTGACTCTGCCTTTAAGGGTGACTTAGGATTCCTCAACCGTTGTAGCTCCCACACCGTCCCTTCATCTCCATAGTCCGAGTGGTGGTTGTCCAGTCGAGTGACAGCTGGCCGTTCGAGTGCCGTCGAGGTGTCCGAGTGGACTTCCTGATATATGCATCTAAATGCTGGTATGGTCCAGGGACCTACCCATAATGGTGTTGGGCCCGGTGTGGGTCCGATATGATGGGTCATGTAGTACGTGACCTCATTAGTGAGTGCGGCTCCTGCCCCACTTAGTGCGTTGCACTATGCCCGCGTGCACGCACAGCTTTGCCGTGTCCCTCTACTTCCTCACCAAGTTGTGCCCGAGTCCCTCGCCTCCTCACATTGCTGGTAGCTCCACCACGGCGGAGCTTAGAGCTCGGTCATCACCTCTGCCTATAAAAGGACCCCTGTCAGTGTCAAAACCGGCGGATCTCATGTAGGGGGTCCCGAGCTATGGATCTTGGATCGATCAAGAAGAGTAAATGCAGGGACAGTATTTACCCAGGTTCAGGCCCTCTCGAAGAGGTAATACCCTACCTTGAGATCGAGTGAACTAAACCCTAGATGAGTAGGATGATTGTTCTTCTTGCCTCTACGGACTAAACCCTCTAGTGTTTAAACACCAGGGGTACCTAGGGTTACATATGATCAAGTGTTGTCAAGGGATAAACTTGCTATCTTCATCATCTTGACTTGGAGGATACACCAAGGCTTTGGAAGTTTCCTCCTGTAGTATGGCATTATCTGTAGCTCGACTTTGCCTGATAGAATCCAAAGTGGTCCACCAAGCCGGCCCATGAGACATAGTTCGGTAGCCCGAGAACCCCCTAATCCAAGACACCCTGAGTAGCCCCTGAACTAGCCTCCAATGCCGGTGTTCGTAATCGTCAGTAGATTCACGCGTCCAAAGTCTTCGGCTTGAGGTGCGAGTTCCTTTCCCCTTTTTCTATCTGGCTGACAATAGTTCAGCCACCGATGAATTCTGACCTGACAGAGTATCATAAGGCGCACAACATCAACTTTATTCCCTTGATTTATGTGCATCAAAGGGAGGTAGACGGTCCAATATTATTTTATGGAAATGCCCCTCATGGGGTAAAGAAGAAGCACCTATTAAATAGGCTAGGAGCATGATGAATAACGCATCCCAATATCAAACCATCGAGAGCCCAAAAATCAAGGAACTATGAGATATGGCAAGCATACTAGGCTCCTACTCTTGCCCTCATGGCCCTCACCCAGGAAACTGGGCAACCTATTCAGTCTCCCATCTCCCATTAAGAGATCTCGAGACACAAGGGTGCTTCAGGTCTTGCATCCACTCGCCCCGGATTGACTTCCGCGGATCGTGAAGCTTTCGTGGAGAACTTCCCCTCCCCTCAAAGGGAAGAGAGAGTATGCTTTGTGCCTTTCCTCTTACGAGGCCTCGGCTTTCCCATTCACCATTTCCTTAGGGGTAGACTAGTGTTCTACAAGATCCAACTCCATCATCTCACCCCAGGATCCATTTTACATATTTCGGGCTATGTTACCCTTCACAAGATGTTTCTGGGCTGCAAGGCCCATTTCCAATTATGGATAAAATATTTTTTCCTTGTCCCCGTACCCGGGGAGGGACGATCTTTGAGGTTGGTGGAGCTGAAGTGTGGCGTATTGCCGGCACGGGGTACCCTATTGGGACCCCAAAGAATGATTCTGAGGAATGGACCTCGGAATTGTTTTACATCGAAGACGTCCCCTTATTCAATCCAGCTCGGAGGGTCTGCATGAACACTCCCTTGCTCCTCCGAAGAAAAGATTCAACTGGCAGCCAAAAGCCCTTCCCAAGAGGAAAGTGCCGAAGTAAAGTGTCTAGCTACTCAAGTGAGGTTGTTAGCTCACAAATGGTTGACCATCAATGACGTGATGGCCGCTGCCATTTGTCAGGGTATACAAACAAAGGTGTATGTTTCCCCTTACTTGTGCACGGACAGTAGGCCTCCACCCCGGCAGCCAAAACTCGACAAGGAAGCAAACAACACCAAGCATCCAAGTCAAGACCAAGCTAGAGTAGCAGCTCTTTAAGAAATCAAAGAGAAGATCAAGAAGACCAAGACAAGCCAAGGCAGCAAGATTTCACTCTGGGAAAGCCTCCCTTGCTGGGCGGGAGAGCCTGGTCAGGTCGAGGCCGCCCAAAAGACAAGTCCAAGGTTTCCCCAATAGGCTTACTGGGGCCATCAAGGGAAAATCTCCCCGCCAAGGCGCCACCGCTCCACGACACCGCGACGCAAGTCACCTATCAATGTGGTGTCGAGCCCTCGAGATGATTAAGTCGCCTCTACTAAGCACGTGGCGGCCCATTAAAAGACAGGTTTATCCAAATGACACCCGTCCAGAGGCGTGTCAAGCAGATAAGCAAAAGATGATTAAGCGGCACGGTAGGCTTGCCGGGCTTCCTCCTTAGCATGACACCTAGCAATGCATTTAATGCACTTTGTCCTAACTGCCAGAGTTAGGTGTGATAGCACTGTTAGCTATTTAATCACTAGATAATGATTGTTTTTCCATTGTGGTTACCCCTTGACCTATACAAGGAGGGCCTGGCAAACTAGAGAGGGATTCGGACCCTAGCACACTTGTACGCGCGTAGTTGCTCTCCCCGAGCCACGCTAGGTGGGCTCGAGCACTATGTGTTGGTTGTGTTCCTCCACTCCATCCACCAAATCATGAGTAGGGTTTTACGCTATCCAGTGGCCCAAACCTGGGTAAAAACAACTAGTGTCACCACCGTCGTGTTGTTTCATGGCTTCTGCTCTTTTTGCAATGTGATTCCTCCTCCCTTGCCGAACCACAAGGGGCTCATGGCCCCAAATGTGATCGTGGTCTCCATGACATCTTTGGCATGCCAGGTAGGGGGGAGAAGCTTGCGCGAATACGATGTTGTGGGAAACGCGTCAGGCTACATCACCATCTCCGTGAATCCCCTCTTCATCATCGGCTACGGAGAGGAAGGACGACGTCGCTTCCTTGCTTGGTCATGTCCAGATTCCGTCGCGCATCACCGTCGCTCAGTTGCCCAGCTAAAGAAGATTGCCGATGAACTTGCTGCCGCATGTACTGCCAAGGCTGATCATGATCAACATGTGGCCAAGCTGACAGAGGACCTTGTCAGGAGCGCCAAGGAAATGCGGCTCTCAAAGACGAAGCACAGAAAGCAGAAACCCTTCTGAAGGAGGTGCAATCGCAGCTTCCTCCAAGAGCCAGGACCTCGACACTGGCAACGGTACCATTACTGACATGGAACCGTTTGCTATGTCACTCACGTAGTTCGCTGCCCTTATCCCTTAGTTTGTGATCCATGAGGCCGGCAGAGTCACGCTGCTCCTTGATCGCCTGCCACTTCAAGCTGTATCTACTCTGCATATCCTTGATGCCTATTGCCACGGACTCCAGGAAGGATAGGTTCATAGTCACACCAACAATGTCGGATTTCGGGTTCCGGCAGACCCTTGAGGTTCGAACACTAGGGTGCGCGCGGAAATCACACCCTCAGCCTACCTGTGTTTCACCACCTCGCAAGGATCTAAACTACACGAAGGACAACGCAAGGGACACAAGATTTATACTGGTTCACGCCACCATTGTGGTGTAATACCCTACTCCAGTTTGTGGTGTGTGGATTGCCTCTGGGGCTGATGAGGAACGATACAAGGGAAGAACAGCCTCGCGAGGGTCTGTTCTTGGGTGGTGCGATGAACTGTTAGGGGAGTTCAGGCACCTCTCTCTCTCTCTCTGGTTGATCTCCAGATGCCTTCTAGATGCCTTCTCGATGTCCCTACCCTATGGGTGGCTAGTTCTATTTATAGGCGAAGGCCCCGGGCCTCTTCCAAAATATGAGCGGGAAGGGCGCCAACAATTGGCCAATTTGAAGGGGAACATCTAGTACACTTATCCTGACTAAACTTGGTCCTCGCCTGCCAAAAGACCCTGACGATGACGCTGGCTTGGGCTCCACGATGACACCCGTCCTGCCGTCCTGCTGGTCTTGGTCTTGTTGCACCGAAATGGTTGCCTTTGCTTGATACCCTTTCCTGCGCTTGCCCCCTTTGCACCAAAGGGGAAACAAGGACTCTGGGTAGGCCGGCGCCCGCCTGGCGCCCGCATGCGCCTTGGTCGTCATGGCTTGCATCACGGGCACCTCGTGAGGTACCCCGCCTTGGTCTCTCTGCCTCCTCGTGAGCCAGCCTAACGAGGTCGTGCCTGAGGAAGCCTCCTGTCGTCCGCCCCACGAGTCTTGGCCCCTCGCGAGGGTCTTGAGAGTGTGTTGATGTAGATGGGCCGCACTGGGCCACTCCTTGAGCCATGCCGCAGGCCACAGGCAGGCAAGACTGGGTACCCCCGTTCCCAGGACGCCGACAGTAGCCCCTAGGCCCAAGGCGCGCTTGGACTTGGCTTAGCAGAGAAGTGAAGGGGCAAGTGCGAAGCGCCGCGGGCCCCAATAGCCTGCGGCCTTGGGCGTCGCGTGGCAGTTGATTGGATGTGGGCGTCCTGGCTCTTCCACAACACCTCAGCAACTGCACAAGCTGATAAGGGAGCGGTACCTGTCCAGGCTTACCTTCTTTGCCTTCTCCTTCACCGCCCAGATCTTCTTTCTTGCTCCTGCCCTTCTTGCTTCCGAAATCTCCAGATCCACTCCAACTCTGCATCCTAGCAAGGCATGGCACCTCGCTAGACCCCAGCCGGAGCGTGATACTCGCCCGCCTTGGATCCTCCGAATGTGTCAGAGAAGAGTCTTTCTCGGACGCGCCAGATGATGGCGACGCAAGGCCACGACGGGGCGGCCGTGCTCAAGGCCGGCACCACCCTTCCTGAGAGCAGAGGGAGCACCTTCTACCCGCTCTTCGTGAGCGCCATCGCCGCCAGTCTGGTGCCCCCTTTTTCCGAGTTCTTCCTTTCCATTCTTAACCATTACAATCTGCAAGCCCTGCATCTCCATCCCAACTCCGTTCTTCTCCTGGAGATCTTCGCCTACTACTGCGAGGCTCATGTCGGGGTGAGGCCTTCGGTGGCCTTGCTGCGCCACTACTTCTACCTCCGGACCTCCCGCGGCTCCATCACCTCGTGCGCGAGCTTTATCGCGCACGACAGCTCTAGTGCCATCTTGAAGCCCGGGAAGAGAACTGAGGGCTTCGGGAGCAAGTGGGTCATGGTGGATGACGGGCGTACCCACGCCCGGCTGATTCTGCCCACGGGGCAGCCCAAGTCCGCTGACGATTGGTCCCGCGCGGAGCTCACCGATCCCCGTGCAAGGCCGGTGCTGGAGAAGATAGACGCGGACCTGTGGCCGGACAACATGGCGACGGCGAAACTGACCGAGGCGTCGCTCCTGAGGGAGTCCCTGGAGCATAGGGTGGCCCTGCTCTGGGAATACCCGCTCCCACTGTGGAGGCTTGGGAGGGCCGATGCCGCCCTCCGCTCGAACCCCGAAGCCCTGGCCGACGAGGATCTGGCCGCGGTCCTCCAATCCTTGGTTGGGGGAAACATGGTGAGGTTGGAGAATGCACCCGTGCCCTTGTTCCTTTGGGATGACTGGGAGCAGGTGGTGAACTCCATGTCTGCTTTCAACGAGGGCGGACCTGCGCCCGCGGAGGTTCCTGAGGCCCTGGTGGCCCTGGCGACGATGAATGTGTCCTCCAGCGACTCCAGCAGAGAGGAGGAAGAAGATGATGAGGAGGACAAGGAGCTCGATTCGGAGGCGATCGACGGGGAGTTGAGAACGCCCCTTCCTCGGGGTAGGTCCCGCACTCTTCGCCTCATGCCGGATGACGACAATGACGGCGACGAGCAGGGTGGCGAGAGCTCGCCCCTGATCCCGAAGAAGGATAGGACGGGGCTGGTTCCCCTCGGGTCTGCTCCGGCTCCGAGGCGATCTGCTGACGCACCTCCTGCTCCCGAGCCTCTTGAGGTTGATCTCAGCATCCGGCTCTCGGGCTTCAAGTTTGGCCGGAGGTTGCTTGAGTCCGTTGGCGGCAACGAGTAAGTGCTCGATTCTAGTTTTGCTTCCTGCTTGGTTGTTGGGGCTTGATGTCCATACTCCTTGGCTAGGCTGGTTCTTGTGGCGAAGAAGCTGAAGGGGGCTCTTGAGGCTTCGTCCGAGGCAGCACCCCCATCCGCAGGAGAAGGGGGCGACAAGACGCGGGCCTCTCCTACCCGGTCATCCTCGCGAGGCCTGGCGGGGCTAGCTAGAGCGAGCCCAGCCCCCATGGCCCAAGCAACTCCCGGGGCGTCCGTGCCTGACGCCACTGCCGCAGTCATCGGGGCGCAGAAGGTCCTGACTCATGGTGCTGTGGTTACACTGCCGTCTTCGCCTCCTACTCCACCAACCATTGTCTCTTCGGCTCCTCCTACTGTTCTAGATCGTGCCGCTGCTGAGCTGGCCCGGCTGTGGAAGGATCTTCTGGGCGCCGACCCTCGCTTGGTGGCCGGGCTCCTGGAGTTGGTCTCTGGCTGGGTCCGCTCCGATGCTTCAGTCCGAGCGGCACTGGCCCAGGCCGTGACAGCCTGCGACGAGGAGAAGCAGGCCGTCCTCGAGGCGAAGGCCCCTCGTGATGCCGCCTTGGGTGAGGTTGCGGATGTCCAGGGCCGCTGCAAGGTGCTGGAGAGCGAGCTGCATGGCCTGTGCGACCAGCTTGTCGAGGAGGCCCATGTCCGCCAGGAGAAGGAGGAAGGCATAAAGGCTCGCGAGGCTGCCGCCAAGGACCGGGATGCCGAGCTGGACGAACGCCAAGGCCGCCTGGATGTGCTGGAGCAGGCGTTGGGGGCGAAGGAGATCGAGCTGGACGGCAAGGCGTGGGTCCTGGCCGAGTACCGCGTGGACTTCGCGAAGATGGAGGTGAAGGCTCGCACTCTGCTGAAGATGCTCTATGACAGCGGGCTAGAAAGCCCACTGGCCGGCGCCGAGGAGGGCCCCGCCAAGCTGCTTCCCTTCCTGGTCCGTGCCCTCGAATATTTCACCCTCGGCCTTCGCCCCACGGCTGAGGCTGAGGCGCGTGCCCTTTCTTCTGCAGCGCTGACGCGCGTCTTCACCCACGTCTACCTCTGCGACCCCAGCGTTGACCTCGACTGCCTGCTGGAGCCCATGAGCGGCAAGCTCGCCGCCGTCACCGCTGAGGCCGTGAAGGGTCGCGCGGAGGCTCTGCTAGTGAAGTTCCGGGCCTCCAGCAACAAGCCGAAGTGAGGCGCTGCCGGTCCTGGGGCTCCACGAGGCTAAGTCGCCCAGCGCAGCTCCGTCACCAGTGATGGCGCTGCCAAAAAGTGACCCTTCGCGGCTCCCGTCCTGGTTTTACTTCCTGCAACATGCATTCTGCCTCATGGAGGCGTTTAAACTTTGTGTTTGGCGTTGTCAAAGTACTCTATGGACTGTAATATTTGCTTTTAAATTTCTTGAGATTTGCACTTTTCCTTCCTACTTGCTTGTGTTCTACGTCAGCAGAGCCCGGCCCTGCGCATACCTCAGCCGCCGTTAGCCCCGACCGAAAACCAGGACGGGACCAAGGAGTGAGTGGCTACATGACAAGTTAGGCTCCTGAGTCGCGATGCTCAGGAGTCCCCCTTGACACACGAACAACAAGTAGGGAGGTGAAATGTATGGGTGAGATTACCATTCTACGTCGGCAGAGCCCGACCCCGCGCATACCACAACCGCCGTTAGCCTTTCGGAACTAAGGGGTGAGGGGCTACGTGACCAGTTAGGCTCCTGAGTCGCGATGCTCAGGAGTCCCCCTTGATGTTCAAACGGCCCTCGTACCTTGGCTCTGCTCGGGGAGAGGCGTGCGACGAACCAGGCCCGAGGGGCCTGGCTGGGTGGCGTGCGCCTGGGCGTGACCCGGGCGCAGCCCCCGTGCCTAGCCCCCTCGCGTGGCACTCCCGAGGGGAGGCGTTACGATGAGGCCGGACAGTGAGCTCTGGGCTCCCTGAGGTTGATGCAGCCGGGGGCCACCCTTAGTTGTTTATCACCAGCGTGGAGCATAGCGCTTCTGTATGTGTACAGGCATAGCCGCTCCTCAGCAGTGTCGTCAGCCAGCACGGAGCATGGTGCTTCCACTGGTGCGTGGGAGGGGGCTCCCCTCCGGGAGGATCCCCCGGGGCGTATACAGCCCCGCCCTGACACGTGGCTGGCACGGTAGGACCTGGCGAGGTGTATCTGGGCACCCATGAGCCAGCGCGGGACTCACGGGGCCCTCCCTCAAGGCGGGTTGCGCCTGGCTCTGGGCCTTTACTTGTGATATGTCCCTGCAGGTTTGGTTAGATGTCGGTGCTCTACGTCCTCGGGTCCCGGCCCTCGAGCGGGGCTCAGCCGTCGCTCGTATGCCAGGTCGCGATGCCGTGGACAAGGCCAGAGGGTGAGAGCTGGAGAGCCAGTAAGAGCCCATGACTCGCGAAGCTCAGGTACCCCCCCTTTAACGTGCAAGCAGTCGACATGAAGACAGAAGGGTGCCAAGCACCAAACAATGATCACAATGGGTCAAATGCACGACCTGAATAAATGCGAGAGGGATACATGCCACCGGGTCTGGCCCGGGTGGCTTGGGGATAATGCAGCCCGAGGGGCGCCCCCGATAAAGTAAGCTGAAAACATGAACTAAAGGGGATACATGCCGCAGGGACGGACCCACGCGGCTTGGGAATGATGCAGCCCTGGGGGGCGCTCCCAGCTGAAAATGAAATTCGAAGGATGTCACCTAGTGATGCTGAAGCTGGAGGGATGCTGAAGTAGCGGATGGCGTGCGCTGTGGGAGACGATCTTCACAAGCCCCCAGGCTCAGGGGCCTCGGGAGGCTCCGGAGGCGCTGGCGGCTCCTTGCGAACCATCTCCATCTCCGCCAGGACTGCAGAATGCCTGACCGTCTGAGCCTCCAGGATGCTCCTCATGAGGCACTGATGCGCCGCAGCCGCGTTCGGTAGGCCGTGAGGCATGCGAACATAGTTGTGAGGTGGGCCATTGCAGCGCCCCACATGTGAGGGCCAGAGGCGATCCTGAGAGACGGCTCTGTTGAGCCCTAGTATGTCGATGCAGACGCGCAGCCCACCATCCTCGCCTGGATGGGGAGCTACGGCGGGCAAGCGGCGGCTGCCACTCATGACTCTTGACTCCTGCAACTCTTGAATTATCTCGCATTATGAATTCCTGAGGGTTTGGTCCTCCTTGCCTTGCTTCCTCCTGAGGAAAACATGCGTTGAAGCACGCCTCCAAGTGGTGCCCGAGCGCCTCCCTCATAATCTTAGCAAAGTCGATGGCCCTCCAGGAGAGAGCCCCCGAGCCTTGCTCGAGGAGGGCACCGGGCACGCCTCCCTATGCGACAGATGGAGGTCCTCCCTGAACGGGCGCTGACCCTGAGGGGCCAACCTCCCGAGGGGTCGGGCCAGGCGATGTCTTCTTCTTCTTAGGAGCAGCCTCGGGATGCCTCCCGTTCCTGCGATCTGGGTCTTCAATTGATGCGGCTTGAAAGGCACGTTCCAGGGAACACACAGCGTCTCTCTCTTCACAAGGCACAGTGATGACTCCACCACTTCCTGGCATCTTGAGGACATTGTAGCCATGATGGGTCATGGCCATGAACTTGGCCAGGGCTGGGTACCCGAGGATGGCGTTGTACGGCAGGAGGATGTGAGCGACGTCGAAGTCAATGAGCTCCGTGCGGTAGTTGTTGCGGTTCCCGAAGGTGACAGGAAGGCGGACCTTCCCTATCGGAACCGTGGAACCATTGGTGACTCCTGAGAAAGGCTTGGTTGGCTGCAGCTGATTGTATTTCACTTGGAGATTGTTGAATGTTTCGACGGATAGGAGATTGAGCCCTTGTAGGACCTTGAGAAGAGGTGTCTAGAGGGGGGGGGTGATTAGATACTAAGTACAAAAGTTGCTGTTTTTAGCAAATTTAAGTTTAAGTAGAGTTTAGACACAAGTTTAACATTCACGATACATAACAAGCAAGCATGCAAAGAGTATATGAGCAGCGGAAAGTAAAGCATGCAACTTGCAAGAATGTAAAGGGAAGGGTTTTGGAGGATATTAATGCAATTGGAGACACGGATGTTTTTGGCGTGGTTCCGATAGGTGGTGCTATCATACATCCACGTTGATGGAGACTTCAACTCACGAAGGGTAACGGTTGCGCGAGTCCACGGAGGGCTCCACCCAAGAAGGGTCCATGAAGAAGCAACCTTGTCTATCCCACCATGGTCGTCGCCCATGAAGGACTTGCCTCACTAGCGGTAGATCTTCATGAAGTAGGCGATCTCCTTGCCCTTACAAACTCCTTGGTTCAACTCCACAATCTTGTCGGAGGCTCCCAACTGACACCTAGCCAATCGAGGAGACACCACTCTCCAAGAAGTAACAAATGGTGCGTTGATGATGAACTCCTTGCTCTTGTGCTTCAAATGATAGTCTCCCCAACACTCAACTCTCTCTCATAGGATTTGGATCTGGTGGAAAGAAGATTTGAGTGGAAAGCAACTTGGGAAAGGCTAGAGATCAAGATTCATATGGTAGGAATGGAATATCTTGGCCTCAACACATGAGTAGGTAGTTCTCTCTCAGAAATAGGATGCTGGAAGTGTAGGTTCTGTCTGATGGCTCTCTCCACGAATGAAGAGGAGGTGGAGGGGTATATATAGCCTCCACACAAAATCTAACTGTTACACACAATTTAACAAACTCGGTGGGATCGAATCAACAAACTCAGTCGGACCGATTTAGCAAATTTAGTGACCATTAGGATTTTCGGTGGGACCGAAATGCAACTCGCTAGGACTGACATGGTTAGGGTTAGGGCATAACGTAATCTCGGTGAGACCGATTACACAAACTCGGTGAGACCGATTTTGGTAATTAGCTAACTAGAGAGTTGGTCAGGAAAACTCGGTGGGACCGATTATCAAACTCGGTGGGACCGATTTTGGTAATAAGTTAACCAGAGAGTTTGCATTGTAATCTCAGTAGTACCGATTGCTCAAACTCAGTAAGACCGATTTTGATAATGGACATACACAGAGAGATTACAATCCCATCTCGGTGAGACCGAGATCCCTATCGGTGAGACCGATTTGCCTAGGGTTTGTGGCAGTGGCTAAGACATCCAAACTCGGTGGCGCCGGATAGAAAGAATCGGTGTGGCCGATTTTGGCTTTGGGTTTAGGACATATGTGTGGAAGTGGGAAAGTAGTTGAGGGTATTTGGAGCATATCACTAAGCACTTGAAGCAAGAGGCTCATTAAGCAACACCTCATCCCTCCTTGATAGTATTGGCTTTTCCTATAGACTCAATGTGATCTTGGATCACTAAAATGTAAAATGAAGAGTCTTGAGCTTGAAGCTTTAGCCAATCCTTTGTCCTTAGCATCTTGAAGGAGTTCCCACATCCTTTAGTCCATGCCACTTCATTGTTGAACTTTCCTAAAATATACTAGATAAAAGTGTTAGTCCAACAAGAGATATGTTGACATTAATTACCAAAACCACCTAGGGAGCACTTGTGCTTTCAATATCCCCCTTCTGGTAATTGATGACAACATACATCAAAGCTTCAGATAAGGATAGAAAGAATAGCAAGTAAAGCTTTGGAAAGACATGTAACAAGCATAGGCTCCCCCTACATGTATGCAATCATGTGAATATGAAATATAGAAGCATGTGAGAGCATAACCATGATAGAGTAGGCAATGTGTTACATGTATCTTCGCCATATGCATCAGAGCAAAAAGTATTAAAGGAAATACCTTCATGCCCATGAGTCCTTCTTGCAAACAGTATGTACATCAGCAAGAATTCCTCATACACATGATTGTGATGCATATACTTACCTTGTAGTCTTGAGTAGGCTTAGGATGGAATGAACCTGTGTAAACAAGGTTAGATAACACAGATACATCTACTAGCCAGAGCAAACAGAAGAAACCACAAGAATACCAAGACTGGGATGACATGTAAAGAGTAAGTACTAAGTACCACATTTGATTAGACATGTCCCCAAGAGTAAAGATATGCAACAAATTTGAATGATTTGTTTCCCTTGGATGTCTTGCTCCCCCTGAATCTAGCATGGGATACTGGGAGAAGATAGGGAACAGAAAATCAGAGCTGAAAGATATAAATGAACAGAGCTAATGCAAAATAATGCAAATAAGCACATATGAACATGTCTTTCCCCTCAAGAAGACATGTGGCATCTCTCCTCTTGAACACCAAGCATCTGGGATCCTTGAGAAACACTTTCTACTAGTATTCTCTCCCCCTGGAGATCTCTCTCTCTCTCCCTAAAGGATCTCTCTCCCCCTGAGAAGGTGATACTCTCTCTAAAATGATAAGCTTTGATGTGATCTCTCTCTCCCCCTTTGACGTCAATTTCCAAGAAGGGCTTGATAAAAATGTGATCTCTCTCTCCCCCTCTAGAATTTTTCGTGAATGGGTTTGATCCTTGAGTCACAACATAAAGCACTTGATAAAAATGTGATGCTTGTTAGAGGACAAGATTCATTGAGTGGAGCTGGATCAGAAGAATCACAGAATAAGTGGCAAACTGTTTTTCCTGTTGTGAAATTGGTGGCACCGAGTGGTATGCTTCGGTAGTACCGAAAGTTTTCGGTTGGACCAAAAATAACAAATCGTTGTAACCGAGTTCATCATAGAGAAAACACTTGTCACCTCAGCTCACTAGACTAGAAGATCTCACAAAGATTTGCAAGGAATTTTCTAAATGACATGTAATGAATTTGATGGATGAAATGCAGAGCAAACAAAAATAAAAGAAAGAAATCTAGATGAAGTTTTTTTTGAAAGGGGAAACAAATATGCATGAGACAAATGCAAAAACACAAAGACGAACACAAGAGAACTTCATCTAGAGATGGTCGGCGACAAATTCACCTATGTTAGAGTATATTGACTTAGGAGTCAAGTGAGATCACTTGATCATAGGTCATACTCATCGTTTAATCTCAAAATGGGGTTACCATTTTTCGTTTAAGCATCTTGATGTATTCACATCTTTCGAGGTTCTTTAGCTCATGACTCGGAGTAAAGCTTCTCTAAGATGGAATAACATACCTTGGTTGGTGGTGTTGATCATGTAGTTGAACTTGTGTGGGTTGCTCAAGGTTGATGTAGCTCATCAAGAGTTGGGAGCACCACTTGGAATTTGAGTCCATCTACCTACATGGGTTAGTTCTTGCAAGGAAGAGCACTTGTGTATCCAAAAATGACAATCATGAAGCTCAACATAGAATTTGTCAAAGGATATGTTTGAATGGTTTCGTAATTCCTTGTCTTCAACCACCTTTGTATAGAGACTTGGTGATGTAGAGATTGCTCAAGATGTGAGTAGGTTACAATCTCATGGAATTTGATTCAACCAAGTACCTAGATGGGTTATATAACATGCAAGAAGCAAATATGTCCAAGATATAAGATTTTCATCATAAGAGAAATATCAAGGATTAGTCATAAGCTCATGTCTTGCATGTATCCAATGGAGTTTCTACTCCAAGTTTGAAGCATCTATGATGTTCAATTCTCTTCTCAACCTGCAAAACACTTTCTCATCATGAGGTTTAGTGAATATATCCGCTAATTGCTTTTCAGTGCGAACATGCTTAAGATCAATGTCACCCTTAGCAACATGATCTCGAATGAAATGATGACGAACTTCAATATGCTTAGTTCGAGAATGTTGCACAGGATTATGACCAATTTTGATAGCACTTTCATTGTCACAAAGCAATGGAACATGTTTCACATATATCCCATAATCTTTAAGAGTTTGGGTCATCCAAAGTAATTGAGCACAACACGAACCAGCGGCAATGTACTCCGCTTCGGCGGTAGATAAGGATACCGAGTTTTGTTTCTTGGAGGACCAAGACACAAGAGATCTACCAAGAAATTGACAAGTACCCGAAGTGGACTTTCTATCAACCTTGTCTCCGGCGTAGTCTGAGTCAGAGTAGACAACAAGATCGAAAGAGGCCCTCTTAGGATACCAAATGCCAAAATTTGGTGTATGTATTAAGTATCTCACTATCCTTTTCACAGCCTTAAGATGACATTCTTTAGGAGAAGCTTGATATCTTGCACACATGCACACACTTAGCATAATATCGGGACGTGAAGCACATATGTATAACAATGAACCAATCATAGAGCGATAAACCTTTTGATCAACTGGTTCACCATCTTTGGTCAAATCAAGATATCCACTAGTAGGCATGGGTGTAGTCATACCTTTGCATTCTTGCATATTGAACTTCTTGAATAAGTCCTTAGTGTACTTCGTTTGAGAGACAAAAGTACCTTCCTTAGTTTGCTTGATTTGCAACCCAAGAAAGAATTTGAGTTCACTCATCATTGACATCTCAAACTTCTCCGACATTAGCTTTCCAAACTTCTCACTAAAATGAGGGTTAGTTGATCCAAATATAATATCATCAACATAAATTTGGCATACAAATAATTCTCCATTAACCCTCTTAGTAAAAAGTGTAGAATCAATTTTCCCAATTTGAAAGCCTTTTTCAATAAGGAACTTGGTCAAGCATTTATTCCATGCTCTAGGAGCTTGTTTAAGACCATAAAGAGCTTTGTGAAGTTTGTAAACATGATTGGGTTTCTTAGGATTGACAAAGCCGTGAGGTTGCTTAACATAAACTTCCTCCTCTATTTCACCATTTAGAAAAGCACTTTTAATGTCCATTTGGTACAATGTGATATCATGGTGATTAGCATAGGCAAGTAAGATGCGAATAGACTCAAGTCTAGCAACAGGAGCATAAGTCTCACCATAGTCCATACCTTCGACTTGTGTGTAGCCTTGGGCGACGAGACGTGCTTTGTTGCGAACAACTTGTCCATCTTCATCTTGCTTGTTGAGAAACACCCATTTGGTACCGATGATGTTGTGGTTGTTGTCGGGCTTCTCAACCAATGTCCAACCTTGGTTTCTCTTAAAGTTGTGTAGCTCTTCATGCATAGCGTTTATCCAATCCGGATCTTCCAATGCTTCTTCGACCTTCATAGGTTCAATGCTAGAGATGAACGAATAGTTTTCACAAAAGTTAGCTAAACAAGTTTTAGAGCAAGTGATTCTCCCGGTTTGAATATCATTGTAGATTTGCTCGATAGGATGGTCTTTAGCAATTCTTGCTCGAACTCGTGAAAGCTTTTGCTTGGATCTTGGTTGAACATCTTCTTCATCTTCTTCTTCTTCTTCTTCTTCTTCTTGATCTTCTTCATTGTTGGTGTTGTCGTTCTCTTGTCATGCTGGAGAAGGAGGTTGTTGACGTTCATCTTGATGCACTTCCTCGTTTTCTTAATCTTGGTGTGTCCCACTTGTGGATGCTTTCGTATCAACTCTTGGTTCACCTTGTCGTGAAGTAGAAGCTTCCACTTGGACGGACGAGGTACTCTCCTTCACCTCCGTTGGACGGACCTTGCCTATAGACAAGTCTTGGATAGCTTCCGAAGGATCTTTGTCTCCTACATCAATTGGCAATTTCTCTACTTGCGAGCCGTTAGATTCATCAAACTTCACATCTACCGTCTCTTCAACCTTTCGGGTGAAATTGTTGTAGACACGGTATGTGTGAGAGTTTGAGCCATAACCTAGTAGGAAACCTTCATGAGACTTAGGAGCAAATTTAGAACGATGATGCTTATCAGGAATGTAGCACTTTGAGCCAAATACTCGAAAGTATCTAACTTGGGGTTTGTTACCGGTGAGGAGCTCGTATGCCGTCTTGCTGAGTAGCTTGTGAAGATACAAGCGATTTGTTGCATGACAAGCTGTCTCAACCGCTTCTGCCCAAAAGTGCTTCGGCGTCTTGTACTCATCAAGCATCGTTCTCGCCATTTTGATGAACGTCCGGTTCTTCCTCTCAACAACTCCATTTTGTTGAGGTGTGTACATAGCCGAGAACTCGTGTGAAATCCTTTCTTCGTCAAGAAAGGTGTCCACATTTGCGTTCTTGAACTCTGTTCCATTGTCGTTGCGAACCTTCTTGATCTTCACTTCAAATTGATTTTGGGCCTTCCTAGCGAAGTTCTTGAAGATCTTTTGGACCTGCAATTTATCATCTAGAAAGAACACCCACATAAATCTTGAAAAATCATCAACTATAACTAGACCAAAAGAATTTCCACCGAGACTCTTGTAAGAGTTGGGACCAAAAAGATCCATGTGAAGTAGCTCGAGTGGCCTCCTTGTGGTCATGATGTTCTTCACGGGATGCCTTCTTCCAACCTGTTTACCTGCTTGACAAGCACTGCAAAGTCTATCCTTATCAAAAATGACATTTTTAACACCAAGGATATGATTCGCTTTAATAAGCTTGTCAAGGTTTCTCATGCCAACGTGACCTAGTCGTCTATGCCATAACCAACCTTTTGAGGATTTAGCAATGAAGCAAATTTTAGGTTGAGCCTTTTTAGTGAAATCAACAATGTAAAGATCACCTCTACGTATACCATTAAAGACCATTTTATGATTGTCTCAACGAAACACTTGGCAATCAACTTTAGTAAATAAGACATTGAAACCAAAGTCAGCAAGTCTAGATACTGAAAGTAAGTTGTATCCAAGAGATTCAACGAGCATTACATTATGTATGGAGCTATCATGTGATATGGCCACCTTACCGAGGCCAACCACCTTACCCTTTGAGTTGTCACCGAAAGTGACATACTTTCAAGGACTATCATTATCAGCAAGCTCACGAAACATGTCTTTATCTCCGGTCATGTGATCGGTACATCCACTATCAAGAACCAATTCCTTTCCTCCTGACATATATCCCCGAAGATTTGCCATAAGACCAAAGTGTCTCATTGCATCATCAAGATCGAAATCACTTTCATCATCCTCGTCATAGTATCCATGTTCAACATCGTCATGTGGTGGATCAAATCCTAGAGAGGGTGATTCGTTAGAGTGAGTTTGACAATGATCTTGTCTATGAATTTTATAGCTTCGGAAATAATATCACTAATAATACCAACATTTCCTTTCGCACGCATGAGGTTTGTAAGCTCAAATAGACGATCACCAAACATAGGATCACTAGTATTCATCTTACTCAAACAAATAGACTTATGGAGAATTTCATCAAGATTTTTCAAAGAATAGTCTGGAAATCGTTCCTCAAGAAATTTCCATATAGTGTAGGCACACTTGAAAGTAGGCAAACATCCAATCAAGTTTCTAGGCAAGCCTCTAGTGATAAGATTAACAGTTCTAACATTCCTAATCATGTCAATAGACTCATCAAGGGTAGGATGCATAGGATCAACATGAGGTGCACAAGGACTAACAATGTACTTGTTCAAATGATATTGATTGAAAATTACAAGCATCTCATTTTTCCACTCATGAAAATACTCTCCATCAAGAATAGGCACTCTATGTCTAAGACTCCCTAAAGTAGAATCATCCATCTTCCTCCAATGGTGATTAAACCAAGGCAATGGAGTACAATGCTCTGATACCACTTGTAGGACCTTGAGAAAAGGTGTCTAGAGGGGGGGGTGATTAGACACTATGTACCAAAGTTGCTGTTTTTAGCAAATTTAAGTTTAAGTAGAGTTTAGGCACAAGTTTAACATTCACGATACATAACAAGCAAGCATGCAAAGAGTATATGAGCAGCGGAAAGTAAAGCATGCAACTTGCAAGAATGTAAAGGGAAGGGTTTTGGAGGATTCAAACGCAATTGGAGACACGGATGTTTTTCGCGTGGTTCCGATAGGTGGTGCTATCGTACATCCACGTTGATGGAGACTTCAACCCACGAAGGGTAATGGTTGCGCGAGTCCATGGAGGGCTCCACCCAAGAAGGGTCCACAAAGAAGCAACCTTGTCTATCCCACCATGGTCGTCGCTCATGAAGGACTTGCCACACTAGCGGTAGATCTTCACGAAGTAGGCGATCTCCTTGCCCTTACAAACTCCTTGGTTCAACTCCACAATCTTGTCGGAGGCTCCCAAGTGACACCTAGCCAATCTAGGCGACACCACTCTCCAAGAAGTAACAAATGGTGCATTGATGATGAACTCCTTGCTCTTGTGCTTCAAATGATAGTCTCCCCAACACTCAACTCTCTCTCATAGGATTTGGATCTAGTGGAAAGAAGATTTGGGTGGAAAGCCACTTGGGAAAGGCTAGAGATCAAGATTCATATGGTAGGAATGGAATATCTTGGCCTCAACACATGAGTAGGTAGTTCTCTCTCAGAAATAGGATGCTGGAAGTGTAGGTTCAGTCTGATGGCTCTCTCCATGAATGAAGAGGAGGTGGAGGGGTATATATAGCCTCCACACAAAATCTAACTGTTACACACAATTTACCAAACTCGGTGGGACCGAATCAACAAACTCGGTCGGACCGATTTAGCAAATTTAGTGACCGTTAGGATTTTCAGTGGGACCGATATGCAACTCGGTAGGACCGATATGGTTAGGATTAGGGCATAACGTAATCTTGGTGAGACCGATTATACAAACTCGGTGAGACCGATTTTGGTAATTAGCTAACCAGAGAGTTGGTCAGGCAAACTCGGTGGGACCGATTATCAAACTCGGTGGGACCGATTTTGGTAATAAGTTAACCAGAGAGTTTGCATTGTAATCTCGGTAGTACCGATTGCTCAAACTCGGTAAGACCGATTTTGATAATGGATATACACAGAGAGATTACAATCCCATCTCGGTGAGACTGAGATCCCTATCAGTGAGACCGATTTGCCTAGGGTTTGTGGCAGTGGCTAAGACATCCAAACTCGGTGGCGCCGGATAGAAAGAATCGGTGTGGCCGATTTTGGCTTTGGGTTTAGGACATATGTGTGGAAGTGGGAAAGTAGTTGAGGGTATTTGGAGCATATCACTAAGCACTTGAAGCAAGAGGCTCATTAAGCAACACCTCATCCCTCCTTGATAGTATTGGCTTTTCCTATAGACTCAATGTGATCTTGGATCACTAAAATGTAAAATGAAGAGTCTTGAGCTTGAAGCTTTAGCCAATCCTTTGTCCTTAGCATCTTGAAGGAGTTCCCACATCCTTTAGTCCATGCCACTTCATTGTTGAACTTGTCTGAAATATACTAGATAAAAGTGTTAGTCCAACAAGAGATATGTTGACATTAATTACCAAAACCACCTAGGGAGCACTTGTGCTTTCAATCTCCCCCTTTTTGGTAATTGATGACAACATACATCAAAGCTTTAGATAAGGATATGAAGAATAGAAAGTAAAGCTTTGGAAAGACATGTAACAAGCATAGGCTCCCCCTACATGTATGCAATCATGTGAATATGAAATATAGAAGCATGTGAGAGCATAACCATGATAGAGCAGGCAATGTGTCACATGTATCTTGGCCATATGCATCAGAGCAAAAAGTATTAAAGGAAATACCTTCATGCCCATGAGTCCTTCTTGCAAACAGTATGTACATCAGCAAGAATTCCTCATACACATGATTGTGATGCATATACTTACCTTGTAGTCTTGAGTAGGCTTAGGATGGAATGAACCTGTGTAAACAAGGTTAGATAACACAGATACATCTACTAGCCAGAGCAAACAGAAGAAACCACAAGAATACCAAGACTGGGATGACATGTAAAGAGTGAGTACTAAGTACCACATTTGATTAGACATGTCCCCAAGAGTAAAGATATGCAACAAATTTGAATGATTTGTTTCCCTTGGATGTCTTGCTCCCCCTGAATCTAGCATGGGATACTGGGAGAAGATAGGGAACAGAAATTCAGAGCTGAAAGATATAAATGAACAGAGTTAATGCAAACTAATGCAAATAAGCACATATGAACATGTCTTTCCCCTCAAGAAGACATGTGGCATCTCTCCTCTTGAACACCAAGCATCTGGGATCCTTGAGAAATACTTTCTACTAGTATTCTCTCCCCCTGGAGATATCTCTCTCTCTCCCTGAAGGATCTCTCTCCCCCTGAGAAGGTGATACTCTCTCTAAAATGATAAGCTTTGATGTGAACTCTCTCTCCCCCTTTGACGTCAATTTCCAAGAAGGGCTTGATAAAAATGTGATCTCTCTCTCCCCCTCTGGAATTTGTCGTGAATGGGTTTGATCCTTGAGTCACAACATAAAGCACTTGATTAAAAATGTGATGCTTGTTAGAGGACAAGATTCATTGAGTGGAGATGGATCAGAAGAATCACATAATAAGTGGCAAACTGTTTTTCCTGTTGTGAAATCGGTGGCACCGAGTGGTATCTTCGGTGGTACCGAAAGTTTTCGGTTGGACCGAAAATAACAAATCGGTGTAACCGAGTTCATCGCAAAGAAAACACTTGTCACCTCAGCTCACTAGACTAGAAGATCTCACAAAGATTTGCAAGGAATTTTCTAAATGATATGCAATGAATTTGATGCATGAAATGCAGAGCAAACAAAAATAAAATAAAGAAATCTAGATGAAGTTTTTCTTGAAAGGGGAAACAAATATGCATGAGACAAATGCAAAAACACAAAGACGAACACAAGAGAACTTCATCTAGAGATGGTCGGCGACAAAGTCACCTATGTTAGAGTATATTGACTTAGGAGTCAAGTGAGATCACTTGATCATAGGTCATACTCATCATTTAAGCTCAAAATGGGGTTACCATTTTTCGTTTAAGCATCTTGATGTGTTCACATATTGTTGAGTTGCTTTAGCTCATGACTCGGAGTAAAGCTTCTCTAAGATGGAATAACATACCTTGGTTGGTGGTGTTGATCATGTAGTTGAACTTGTGTGGGTTGCTCAAGGTTGATGTAGCTCATCAAGAGTTGGGAGCACCACTTGGAATTTGAGTCCATCTACCTACATGGGTTAGTTCTTGCAAGGAAGAGCACTTGTCTATCCAAAAATGACAATCATGAAGCTCTACATAGAATTTGTCGAAGGATATGTTAGAATGGTTTCGTGCTTCCTTGTCTTCAACCACCTTTGTATAGAGACTTGGTGATGTAGAGATTGCTCAAGATGTGAGTAGGTTACAATCTCATGGAATTTGATTCAACCAAGTACCTACATGGGTTGGATAACATGCAAGAAGCAAATATGTCCAAGATATAAGATTTTCATCGTAAGAGAAATATCAACGATTAGTCATAAGCTCATGTCTTGCATGTATCCAATGGAGTTTCTACTCCAAGTTTGAAGCATCTATGATGTTCAATTCTCTTCTCAACCTGCAAAACACTTTCTCATCAAGAGGTTTAGTGAATATATCCGCTAATTGCTTTTTGGTGTGAACATGCTTAAGATCAATGTCACCCTTAGCAACATGATCTCGAATGAAATAATGACGAACTTCAATATGCTTAGTTCGAGAATGTTGCACAATATTATGACCAATTTTGATAGCACTTTCATTGTCACAAAGCAATGGAACATGTTTCACATATATCCCATAATCTTTAAGAGTTTGGGTCATCCAAAGTAATTGAGCACAACATGAACCAGCGGCAATGCACTCCGCTTCGGCGGTAGATAAGGATACTGTGTTTTTTTTCTTGGAGGACCAAGACACAAGAGATCTACCAAGAAATTGACAAGTACCCGAAGTGGACTTTCTATCAACCTTGTCTCCGGCGTAGTCTGAGTCAGAGTAGCCAACAAGATCGAAAGAGGCCCTCTTAGGATACCAAATGCCAAAATTTGGTGTATGTATTAAGTATCTCACTATCCTTTTCACAGCCTTAAGATGACATTCTTTAGGAGAAGCTTGATATCTTGCACACATGCACACACTTAGCATAATATCGGGATGTGAAGCACATAGGTATAACAATGAACCAATCATAGAGTGATAAACCTTTTGATCAACTGGTTCACCATCTTTGGTCAAATCAAGATGTCCACTAGTAGGCATGGGTGTAGTCATACCTTTGCATTCTTGCATATTGAACTTTTTGAATAAGTCCTTAGTGTACTTCGTTTGAGAGACAAAAGTACCTTCCTTAGTTTGCTTGATTTGCAACCCAAGAAAGAATTTGAGTTCACTCATCATTGACATCTCAAACTTCTCCGACATTAGCTTTCCAAACTTCTCACTAAAATGAGGGTTAGTTGATCCAAATATAATATCATCAACATAAATTTGGCATATAAATAATTCTCCATTAACCCTCTTAGTAAAAAGTGTGGAATCAATTTTCCCAATTTCAAAGCCTTTTTCAATAAGGAACTTGGTCAAGCATTTATACCATGCTCTAGGAGCTTGTTTAAGACCATAAAGAGCTTTGTGAAGTTTGTAAACATGATTGGGTTTCTTAGGATTGACAAAGCCGGGAGGTTGCTTAACATAAACTTCCTCCTCTATTTCACCATTTAGAAAAGCACTTTTAATGTCCATTTGGTACAATGTCATATCATGGTGATTAGCATAGGCAAGTAAGATGCGAATAGACTCAAGTCTAGCAACAAGAGCATAAGTCTCACCATAGTCCATACCTTCGACTTGTGTGTAGCCTTGGGCGACGAGACGTGCTTTGTTGCGAACAACTTGTCCATCTTCATCTTGCTTGTTGCGAAACACCCATTTGGTACCGATGATGTTGTGGTTGTTGTCAGGCTTCTCAACCAATGTCCAACCTTGGTTTCTCTTAAAGTTGTGTAGCTCTTCATGCATAGCGTTTATCCAATCCGTATCTTCCAATGCTTCTTCGACCTTCATAGGTTCAATGCTAGAGATGAAAGAATAGTTTTCACAAAAGTTAGCTAAACGAGTTTTAGAGCGAGTGATTCTCCCGGTTTGAATATCATTGTAGATTTGCTCGACGGGATGGTCTTTAGCAATTCTTGCTCGAACTCGTGAAAGCTTTTTCTTGGATCTTGGTTGAACATCTTATTCATCTTCTTCTTCTTCTTGATCTTCTTCATTGTTGGCGTTGTCGTTCTCTTGTCGTGGTGGAGAAGGAGGTTGTTGACGTTCATCTTGATGCACTTCCTCGTTTTCTTCATCTTGGTGTGTCCCACTTGTGGATGCTTCCGTATCAACTCTTGGTTCACCTTGTCGTTAAGTAGAAGCTTCCACTTCGAGGGACGAGGTACTCTCCTTCACCTCCGTTGGATGGACCTTGCCTATAGACATGTCTTGAATAGCTTCCGAAGGATCTTTGTCTCCTACATCAATTGGCATTTGCTCTACTTGCGAGCCGTTAGATTCATCAAAATTCACATCTACCGTCTCTTCAACCTTTCGGGTGAAATTGTTGTAGACACGGTATGTGTGAGAGTTTGAGCCATAACCTAGTAGGAAACCTTCATGAGACTTAGGAGCAAATTTAGAACGACGATGCTTATCAAGAATGTAGCACTTTGAGCCAAATACTCGAAAGTATCCAACTTGGGGTTTGTTACCGGTGAGGAGCTCGTATGCCGTCTTGCTGAGTAGCTTGTGAAGATACAAGCGATTTGTTGCATGACAAGCTATCTCAACCGCTTCTGCCCAAAAGTGCTTCGGCGTCTTGTACTCATCAAGCATCGTTCTCGCCATTTTGATGAGCGTCCGGTTCTTCCTCTCAACAACTCCATTTTGTTGAGGTGTGTACGTAGCCGAGAACTCGTGTGAAATCCCTTCTTCGTCAAGAAAGGTGTCCACATTTACGTTCTTGAACTCTGTTCCGTTGTCGCTGCGAACCTTGTTGATCTTCACTTCAAATTGATTTTGGGCCTTCCTTGCGAAGTTCTTGAAGATCTTTTGGACCTGCGATTTATCATCGAGAAAGAACATCCACGTAAATCTTGAAAAATCATCAACTACAACTAGACCAAAAGAATTTCCACCGAGACTCTTGTAAGAGTTGGGACCAAAAGATCCATGTGAAGTAGCTCGAGTGGCCTCCTTGTGGTCATGATGTTCTTCACGGGATGCCTTCCTCCAACCTGTTTACCTGCTTGACAAGCACTGCAAAGTCTATCCTTATCAAAAATGACATTGTTAATACCAAGGATATGATTCCCTTTAATAAGCTTGTCAAGGTTTCTCATGCCAACGTGACCTAGTCGTCTATGCCATAACCAACCTTTTGACGATTTAGCAATGAAGCAAGTTTTAGGTTGAGCCTTTTTAGTGAAATCAACAATGTAAAGATCACCTCTACGTATACCGGTAAAGACCATTTTATGATTGTCTCGACGAAACACTTGGCAATCAACTTCAGTAAATAAGACATTGAAACCAAAGTCAGCAAGTCTAGATACTGAAAGTAAGTTGTATCCAAGAAATTCAACGAGCATTACATTTTGTATGGAGCTATCATGTGATATGGCCACCTTACCGAGGCCAACCACCTTACCCTTTGAGTGGTCACCGGAAGTGACATACTTTCGAGGACTATCATTATCAGCAAGCTCACGAAACATGTCTTTATCTCCGGTCATGTGATCGGTACATCCACTATCAAGAACCCATTCCTTTCCTCCTGACATATATCCCTGAATATTTGCCATAAGACCAAAGTGTCTCATTGCATCATCAAGATCGAAATCACTTTCATCATCCTCGTCATAGTATCCATGTTCAACATCGTCATGTGGTGGATCAAATCCTAGAGAGGGTGATTTGTTAGAGTGAGTTTGACAATGATCTTGTCTATGAATTTTTATAGCTTCGGAAATAATATCACTAATAATACCAACATTTCCTTTGGCACGCATGAGGTTTATAAGCTCAAATAGACGATCACCAAACATAGGATCACTAGTATTCATCTTACTCAAACAAATAGACTTATGGAGAATTTCATCAAGATTTTTCAAAGAATAGTCTTGAAATCGTTCCTCAAGAAATTTCCATATAGTGTAGGCACACTTGAAAGTAGGCAAACATCCAATCAAGTTTCTAGGCAAGCCTCTAGTGATAAGATTAACAGTTCTAACATTCCTAATCATGTCAATAGAATCATCAAGGGTAGGACGCATAGGATCAACATGAGGTGCACAAGGACTAGCAATGTACTTGTTCAAATGATATTGATTGAAAATTACAAGCATCTCATTTTTCCACTCATGAAAATACTCTCCATCAAGAATAGGCACTCTATGTCTAAGACTCCCCAAAGTAGACTCATCCATCTTCCTCCAATGGTGATTAAACCAAGGCAATGGAGACCAATGCTCTGATACCACTTTTAGGACCTTGAGAAGAGGTGTCTAGAGGGGGGTTGATTAGACACTAAGTACCAAAGTTGCTGTTTTTAGCAAATTTAAGTTTAAGTAGAGTTTAGGCACAAGTTTAACATTCACGATACATAACAAGCAAGCATGCAAAGAGTATATGAGCAGCGGAAAGTAAAGCATGCAACTTGCAAGAATGTAAAGGGAAGGGTTTTGGAGGATTCAAACGCAATTGGAGACACAGATGTTTTTGGCATGGTTCCGATAGGTGGTGCTATCGTACATCCACGTTGATGGAGACTTCAACCCATGAAGGGTAACGGTTGCGCGAGTCCACGGAGGGCTACACCCAAGAAGGGTCCACGAAGAAGCAACCTTGTCTATCCCACCATGGCCGTCGCCCACGAAGGACTTGCCTCACTAGCGGTAGATCTTCACGAAGTAGGCGATCTCCTTGCCCTTACAAACTCCTTGGTTCAACTCCACAATCTTGTCGGAGGCTCCCAAGTGACACCTAGCCAATCTAGGAGACACCACTCTCCAAGAAGTAACAAATGGTGCGTTGATGATGAACTCCTTGCTCTTGTGCTTCAAATGATAGTCTCCCGAACACTCAACTCTCTCTCATAGGATTTGGATCTGGTGGAAAGAAGATTTGAGTGGAAAGCAACTTGGGAAAGGCTAGAGATCAACATTCATATGGTAGGAATGAAATATCTTGGCCTCAACACAAGAGTAGGTAGTTCTCTCTCAGAAATAGGATGCTGGAAGTGTAGGTTCAGACTGATGTCTCTCTCCACGAATGAAGAGGAGGTGGAGGGGTATATATAGCCTCCACACAAAATCTAACCGTTACACACAATTTACCAAACTCGGTGGGACCGAATCAACAAACTCGGTCGGACCAATTTAGCAAATTTAGTGACCGTTAGAATTTTCGGTGGGACCGAAATGCAACTCGGTAGGACCGATATGGTTAGGGTTAGGGCATACCATAATCTCGGTGAGACCGATTACGCAAACTCAGTGAGACCGATTTTGGTAATTAGCTAACCAGAGAGTTGGTCAGGCAAACTCGGTGGGACCGATTATCAAACTCGGTGGGACCGATTTTGGTAATAAGTTAACTAGAAAGTTTGCATTGTAATCTCGGTAGTACCGATTGCTCAAACTCGGTAAGACCGATTTGATAATGGACATACACAGAGAGATTACAATGCCATCTCGGTGAGACCGAGATCCCTATCGGTGAGACCGATTTGCCTTGGGTTTGTGGCAGTGGCTAAGACATCCAAACTCGATGGCGCCGGATAGAAAGAATCGGTGTGGCCGATTTTGGCTTTGGGTTTAGGACATATGTGTGGAAGTGGGAAAATAATTGAGGGTATTTGGAGCATATCACTAAGCACTTGAAGCAAGAGGCTCATTAAGCAACACCTCATCCCTCCTTGATAGTATTGGCTTTTCCTATAGACTCAAATGTGATCTTGGATCACTAAAATGTAAAATGAAGAGTCTTGAGCTTGAAGCTTTAGCCAATCCTTTGTCCTTAGCATCTTGAAGGAGTTCCCACATCCTTTAGTCCATGCCACTTCATTGTTGAACTTGTCTGAAATATACTAGATAAAAGTGTTAGTCCAACAAGAGATATGTTGACATTAATTTCCAAAACCACCTAGGGAGCACTTGTGCTTTCAGCCCTGCTCCGCCATCGATGAGGGTCCTGGTGACTTGCACGTTGCTGGTGATTGGGGAACAAAGCATCGGGAGGACTCCTCCTAAGGCCGCGCACTTGAGCTGATCCACTGAGCTTAACGTGATAGCGCAAGATGACCACCTGAGAGGGCGTGTGGCCTCAAGCTTGGGGAGGACCGCATTCACTTCATGGGCAAACTGCTTGAAGATGCGCTGAGAGGCTGGGGCTTGTGCGCTGCCCAAGATGCAAGCGATTGCGCGCGGCTCCTGGAAGCCTCCAGCCCCTTCGTCCTGGTGATGGTCTTAGTTCCTCCTTGGCTGCGGTGGCGGAGGAGGGACACCCGCGTTGCCTTGTGGGCAATCCTCGCGAGGCTGATCTCTCCAACCTCCCTCGCGAGGTGGGTCCCTCCAACCTCCCTCACAAGGCTGGTCCTGCCAGCGGTCCTCGCAAGGTCGGTCACGCCACCCTTGGCGAGGGCCATAGTCTTCCCATCGTCCTCCACCTTATCCTCCTCCTCGGCCATAGCCCCTGTCGCTGCGCTCGAGGCGTCGGCCGGCACGCACGGCTCTGAGCTCTTGGCATCCATTGGTGTTGTGGGTGTGGAGGTCATGGTACACGCATTACCGGCTGCCCTTGGATGACTCAGGCTGATCCCTGCCTCGCTTGGTGTCGGGCTCCGCTGCTAGCACGGCAGCCCCCTTGCACTTCACGTCCTTGGTCTCGGGCTTCTTCTCTTCTTGTTCAGCGGCTGGCAGTTCGAGGAGGGACAGGCGCCCTTCCTCAGCCCTTGCGCACTTGGTCGCCAGATTGAACAGCTCCAGGGAGGTGCACAAGTCTTCCTGGATCGCGAGCTCCTCCTTCATCTTGACGTCACGCACGCTGTCGGAGAAGGCTGAGATGATGGCCTCCTCAGACACCTTGGGGATCTTAAGGCGAGCGCTGTTGAAGCGCTGGATGAACTTCTGCAGGGTCTCCCCTGGCTGCTGCTTGATGCAGCGCAAGTCGCTCATGGCCGGGGGCCGGTCGCGGGTCCCTTGGAAGTTGGTGATGAATCGGGTGTTAGGAGCCAGGTTCAGGTGCCAGGTTCAGGAGCCAGGTGCGGGCGCCGTCCTTGAGCGCCATGGGGAACCAGTTTGTTATGACCTTCTCGTCTCCGTTGGCGGCTTTGATGCCCAGCTCGTAGAGCTCGAGGAACTCAGCAGGGTCAGTCGTGCCATCGTAGCGCGGGGACAGGTCTGGCTTGAACTTGCCCGGCCAGGCCACGCTGCGCAGCTCGGCGGAGAAGGCACGGCAGCCTGTAGTGGCCGCGGGGGCCCTTTGGTGACGGAGAGCTTGATCTTGCGGGTCTCTGTGCGCTGCGGTGAGGTGCAGCGCGAGTTCTTGGCGCGCCGGAGCAGGTGCGTGCTCGTGTCGAGCCGGTGCGGGGAGCACACGGGCGGCTTCCTAAGGACGAGGAATCTCTTGGCAGCTCTTCTTTTGCTGCGCTGGCGCCGGACGGAGTGGGTTCAGCCCAGGTGCCATGCGCCTTGGAGCCAAGGCGCCTTCTTGAGGCGGGGGCGGCCGAGGCGCCCCCTGAGCTTCATTGCCCGCGCAGGGCGGTGCGCGGTGCAACGAGAGGGACGGTGCAGGGGAGCCCCCAGCAGCACTGACGAGCTCGGTGATGCGGGCGAGCCACTCGTCGTAGAGGTCGTCGACGGGACGGTAGTGCAGGAGCTCCCGCGCCAGGAGCAGCGGGGCGTGCGCGTCTGCAGGAGCGCGACGGGCGTGGGACGAGGAGCCGGCCGGAGTCAGCGATGGGGTGGCGGTGCGTCCTTCTCGCTGCACCGATGGATGCAGGGATGACGCCTGCTGCTCGTTCCCCGCCGGGCTAGTGGCAGCTTTGAGAGCAGGCGACGGGGAACGACAGAGACGCCCGCCGACGGGGGCCGTCTAGGCGACGCGAGCGGCGAGAGCGGCCAGGTGCTCGGCGCGGGCGCGACGTGCGTCCGACATGGATGGGATGAGTGGTGAAAACACGAGGCGACGGAAGGCAGAACCCGGCACACCCCTACCTGGCGCGCCAAATGTCGGATTTCGGGTTCCGGCAGACCCTTGAGGTTCAAACACTGGGGTGCGCACGGAAATCATACCCTCAGCCTACCCGTGTTTCACCACCTTGCAAGGATCTAAACTACACGAAGGACAACGCAAGGGACACAAGATTTATACTGGTTCAGGCCACCATTGTGGTGTAATACCCTACTCCAGTTTGTGGTGTGTGGATTGCCTCTGGGGCTGATGAGGAATGGTACAAGGGAAGAACAGCCTCGCGAGGGTCTATTCTTGGGTGGTGCGATGAACTGTTAGGGGAGTTCAGGCACCTCTCTCTCTCTCTGGTTGATCTCCATATGCCTTCTAGATGCCTTCTCGATGCCCCTACCCTGTGGGTGGCTAGTGCTATTTATAGGCGAAGGCCCCGGGCCTCTTCCCAAATATGAGCGGGAAGGTTGCCAACAATTGGCCAATTTGAAGGGGAACATCTAGTACACTTATCTTGACTAAAGTTGGTCCTCGCCTGCCAAAAGACCCTGACGATGACGCTGGCTTGGGCTCCACGATAACCTCCGCCCTGTCGTCCTGCTAGTCTTGGTCTTGTTGCACCGAAATGGTTGCATTTGCTTGATACCCTTTCCTGCGCTTGCCCCCTTTGCATCAAAGGGGAAACAAGGACTCTGGGCAGGCCGGCGCCCGCCTGGCTCCCGCCTGCGCCTTGGTCGTCATGGCTTGCGTCACGGGCACCTCGTGAGGTACACCGCCTTGGTCTCTCCGCCTCCTCGTGAGCCAGCCTGACGAGACCGTGCCTGAGGAAGCCTCCTGTCGTCCGCCCCGCAAGGCTTGGCCCCTCGCGAGGGTCTTGAGCATGTGTTGATGTAGATGGGCCGCACTGGGACACTCCTTGAGCCACGCCGGAAGCCGCAGGCAGGCAAGTCTGGGTACCCCCGTTCCCAGGATGCCGACAAACAAGATCATCTATCTCTTCAGCTCGCTGGGACAACGGTGCTAGGATGCGCTGGATCTCTTCGTCAAAATCCACACCTAGTGCAACAGATGAGCCAGGAGCTCCAAGCCTAGGCTGGGCAAGGACTAGCGATAGCTTGCTTGAGGATGGTTGTGGGACTGCGGCCGATGTACCAAACGGAGGAAGCGGCCCCATAGTTTGTAGAGGGATCTTCTCCTCCACGACGGTTTCCTGGCCAGGTGTACTGCCCTGGGCTTTCTCTCCCCTCCCCCCTCCTCCAGGAAATTCTTGTATGGCCCCGGCAGCCTGACCTTGACCTTCCGTGGCAGCAACCCTGGTGGCCTCCTCGGCAGCATCTTTCCCAATGTTGGCCACTTCTTCGAGTAGCTCAGGTTCCTCGTCCAACGGAGTTGCAGGCAAACTTAACAAGCAATGATAAAGAGGTGCTACGACACACAGGGTCGGAGGCCTGGGAATGAAATAATCCAGATAAGAAGAAACAAGAGCAAGCAGTTGCCATGATGTGGCACATGCCGCAGAAGGGCATCGGTCTCCCTGGCAACATCAGTTGCCATGATGTGGTCCATGTCCCCTTCTTCGATAACCATGACCTCAACTTGGGCCAACCCTTCGATGGAAGCCCTCTCTAGTGATTTCCCTACTTGGACGACGGATGGGTTGGGCCCCTCATGGTGGGGCCCACCCTGGTGGGTCTCCTCTCCTTCCTTGGCGGGGCTGAAGCACAGTCTGTCGTGTCTCTCCTGGAGGGTAAAACTTGTTCCATACTATCGCGTCGGGGGCTAGGCGCACGGTCTTCTGTGCTATCTCCCGCCAGGCCCGTGCCCGCCAAAGGCCCCGGGGATGCCACCTGTTTGGTTCACTTGGCTCGGTGGATGAGGGGTTCTTCGTCCCTGACAAGTCAGCAAGCAAGATTGAGATAAGCAAGCATGAACTACATATTTTATCGAAAAATAAAGGTTAGTGATCTCCTTACTCTAGATCAATGAGCATGGAGCCCAACGCGTATCCCATGGGTGGTGGGGTCGCCCTGCTCCTCTTCAGGGTCGGGGGAATAGAGCTTCCCACCAACTTTGAGCTCTTTGGTGGAACAAGGGGCTCCACCGGGGTTGAGTTGCACGAGGAAGGTGAACTTGACTGGGTGCTAGGATCAACCAAGGTGAGCGTTCGTCGCTTGGCGGCAGGGATTTTGGCCTCAAAAAGATGGGAGGAATGGCGACGTACCACATCCGGCTTGTCACTCTTAGAGGTGATCTTATTCACCCTCTTGGTGGCTGGCGCGGGACCGGGGGCCATTGCCCATCGGCTGGCCCGCCTGCGAGGTCGCTGATCCAGGTCCAACTCTGGAGCTTGTGGGCCCACGGCAAGCCATTCCACCTTAGGCTGCTGTGCTTCTTTGGCCCCACCTCCACCTTGGGCCTCTGCTGCCGCAGCCTAAAGAATTTCGGCCCTGGTAGAGTCAATCTCGGCAACCTCCTCTGCGGCGTGCTCCTCACTCTTTTCATATGAAGAGCCTCCGCCTTTGGCCTCCATTTCTTCCTCCTCCTCTTCCTCTTCTCTAGGCCTTGCCTTCCTGGTACCCCGGAGCGCTTTATCTTCTTCAATTCGCCTCCTGATAAATTCTTCCTCTGCCGTGGAGGTGCACTTGAACATGTTGCCCTCCACCCTGGTAGCCCTTTCTTCCAGGCTGGAGACCCACTCGATCTCTACATCTAGCTCGGGAATTTGCCAATCGGCCTCAACCTCGTAAGCATTGCAGTAAGGCATCCACTTCAGAATTTGGTCCCTGATGGAATGGATGTGCAGCGGGACGACCCTTCCCGGTAGGCGGAATGGTCCGAGCCTGCCGAACAGCTGCTCACACAGCTAGCCATGGCCATATACCGATAGGTTATTGGCGACGCCTGGGTACATGCACATCCTATCAGCAACATCCCCGTACTCGCAGGCACATATGTTCCTCTTCTGAAGTGGCGCAATGTGGCGCAAGAGGAAGTCAGCCCCCACCTGTTCGATGGTCAGCCCGGTGGCTTTGAGATGGGCAATCCTGTTCAGCACCGGGCAAAGCCTGTCGTCGGTGAGGCCTAGTCTGCCCCATTCACTATCATGCACGATGCATTCCGTCCATGCCGTGCAGTACTCCAGGGCATTCGCGTCCTGAATCCAGCACCAGTCTGCCCTCCACTCCTCCCATCTGCCGTGCTGCAGGCTAGTGAGGTAATCCAAGATCTCCTTCTTCCCTCGAGGAATCCAACACTTGTGGGACGAAGAAGTGCCTGAACAAATCCACGTTGGGGACTACTCCGACAAAATTCTTGCACAGATGAGCGAAGATCGCCATGCACACCATTGCATTGGGTGTGAAATCCAGAAGGTGGAATCCGTACACCACCACCATCACCTCGAAGAAGTCTAAGAAGGGTGAGGAGAGGCCACGGAGAAAGTACACGCAGAAGAAGTGGCAGGAGTTCGGTGGAACCTCGTCCCCCTCCGGCAGGACCACGGGCGCTCCATACCCCTTCGGGACTTCCCTCCCCCACATGTATGCATACTTCGCGACCAAGGCATTCTTGTCCAAACTTGACAGAAAGAAGACCACGTCTTCCTGCCGCTTCCTATCCAGCTCCGCCGCCCTCTTCTTCTTCCCTTCCGCTACGGCCTCCTTTGTGGTGGTTGCCTGCTTCGCCCTCACAGCGGCGGCTTTCTTCCCCATCCCTTGGGATCGGCTGAAGAATAGAAGAACTGGCAGAACAATGGAGGTGGGTGTTGGCTTGGGAGTAGTTGCTTGGCTTGAGGAAGAAGATGGTGGAGAGGGGAAAAGATGCGAATGAGCAGTGCCCCTTCGCGTTTCCTCTTTTATTGAGAACATATCCGGGGCTGGCTCTTCGCTATCTTTTTCTCAGGAAGTTACCGTTTTACAGGCGCACTATGCATTAACTGCTACAGTCCCATGACCCCATGACCTTCGCTATCTTTTGAGTGGATGTTGGGTTGACTTTTCATCATGACAACCGTTGCATGTGCAACACTCTTTTGACGCGTGTCCGTGCACTGCTTGGAGCCTAACCCTACGTGTCCGGCGACACGTATGGCTCAGGCCCCAGGGCTTCTGTCAGGGTACACAAACAGGGGTGTATGTTTCCCCTGACTTGTGCACGGACAGTAGGCCTCCATCTCGGCAGCCAAAACTCGACAAGGAAGCAACAACACCAAGCGTCCAAGTCAAGACAAGCCAGAGGAGCAGCTCTTTAAGAAATCAAAGAGCGGATCAAGAATACCAAGACAAGCCAAGGCAGCAAGATATCACTCTGGGAAAGCCTCCCTTGTCGGGCAGGCGAGCCTAGTCAGGTCGAGGCTGCCCCAAAGACAAGTCCAAGGTTTCCCCGACAGGCTTGCCGGGACCGCCAAAGGCAAATCTCCCTGCCAAGGCTCCACCGCTCCACTGCACCTCGACGCAAGTCATTATCAATACGGTGGCGAGCACTCGAGGTGATTAAGTGGCCTATGCTAAGCACGTGGCGGGCCATTAGAAGACAAGGTTTATCCAAATAACACCCGTCCATAGGCGTGTCCAGTAGATAAGCAGAAGATGATTAAGCGGCACGGCAAGCTTGCCGGGCTTCATCCTCAGCATGACACCTAGCAGTGCATTTAATGCACTTTGTCCTAACTACCAGAGTTAGGTATAATAGCACTGTTAGCTATCTAATCACTAGATAATGACTGTTTTGCCACTGTGGTTACCCCTTACCCTATAAAAGGAGGGCCATGGCAAACTAGAGAGGGATTCAGACCATAGCACACTTGTACGCGCGTAGTTTCTCTCCCCGAGGCACCCTTGCCAGGCTCGAGCGTTGTGTGTTGGTTGTGTTCTTCCACTCAATCCACCAAAGCAGGAGTAGAGTTTTATGCTGCCCAACTGCCCGAACCTGGGTAAAAGCCACGAGTGTCACCACCGTCGGGTTGTTTCATGGCTTCTGCTCTTTGTGCAACGTGATTCCCCCCTTGCCGAACCACAAGGGGCTCATGGCACCATAGGTGATCGTGATCTCCACGACACCATTACTCGGTGCATGCAACCTCTTCAACAAAGGATGCACCCCTATGGTGCTATAATGGGGCAGATGACGCGACCTGTCACAAATGGAAAGGGCCTAACAACCAGGCAGCAATGGCAGCCATATTGGCCGACCTCTTTAAAGGAGAGGAACAAGAGTTTACCCGCCTAAGGCCCAAGGAAGGTTACTCAAGCTATAATCCAATTGAATGGGTGAGTTCAGCTATACTTTTAGTTTGAATGTGACGTCCTTTTGTTTTGCTAATCGGATTTTCTAACTTTCTGAACAGAACTGGAGGGACTGGATCAAGACAGTCAGCTGCCCTTCTCCTCAACCGGAGACCTATTCCTGCAATGATGACCCGGGATTCCATGACGATCCAGAAACATTGATCGATTTCGAGGATGCGGTCTTTTACCAAGAGAGTCTTGACAGCTCTCAAGTAGCACTTTTGGCCGATCACCCTGGGACACTTCCCTCCTCTGTTGTAAGTGAAAAAATATCTCTTCCCAAAAAGGGCATTAACCTCCCCTCATTCTGAGTACGCTGACTTCTACTCCCAAGGGTCGTTGCACGTCACGCCAAACACCAGTGAGAGCAGCGCACGCCGTGATGGTGTCAAACGGCCACAAAGCGTCAAAACATGGGGCAACCGTGGGTGTAACATCGAGCGCACCCATGGCTAAGAGGTAATACGTTCGATGCATAGTTCGGCATTGTTACCCGACATAACCGTTGCGAGTACTCATTACTTTTGCCGAGACCTAAGGATATATGTGGAGTCATCTTCGCCCAAGGATAGCGAGGAGTTACAGGGGGCAACCCCGGACCGAGGTATTTGGCTGAGGCCAGCGTCAATACAAAGGTCCCTGCTGCAGACCAACACCCATGGGATTTCTAAGACGTCTCGGTTACCAACTCCAAAGTTGAAAGCGTGATGAACCACCGACGGCAGAAGGAATCGCTGCAATATTCTGCACTTTCTGAATAGGAGTTTAATGCTCTTAGGTCGGTGGACATGTATGTTGGAGCGGCCTGAGCAGGGCTTGAGGGAGTCACCAAGCTACTGTCGACTAACCTGCAGGTATGTGATTGATTTTGAAAACCAAACGCAAATCCTAATCCAGTAGCCCCCGAGCCTTAATTTGGGTGGGACGGCTGAATAAAGGGTGTGAACTTTTATAATGTGGCAATTCATTGCAGGAGTCGAGGGAACAAAACAAAAAGTTGTCCGAGGACCTTGAGCTGAACCGAACACAGTTGGCATCTGTGAAGGCCGAACTAGAGGAGGACAAGAAGTTCACCAGGGAAGCACATAATGAGTAAAAGTTTTAACAAACAGAATTGCTTGGGGCTCCTTTTCTAACGAAAGATTGCCTTATAGCAGCCAAGTACATAAGTCAATTGCAGAAGGACCTGGACACGCCAAAGAATCTCAAAGGTACATAGAATCGCAGCACAAAGCCGGCCGTCCAGTACTGACCCGAAGTCATGAGAAAAAGAACAAGCTTAAAGCGGAAAACCAGCGACAAGCCGAAAAATTAAGAGTTCAAAAACTCAACTGGCAGAAGCCCATGAGGAGAACCAGGGATTGAAAGGTGGCATGTTTGGTGAGTGAAATCTAGCTCTATGAGTACATAGATTATGTATTTTATATGAATGTGAGAAACATGCCACTTCTCTTGTTAGGTCTTCTTACCGGGCGTCCCGAGGAAGAGGTCGGCTTGTTCGGAGGGAACCTGCTAAAGGAATTGTCCATCATGCACAAACAAGCTCGGAAAGCTATGAAGAGCATGGTCAAGGCATTATGGCTGACCGAGAGGCCTCTAGAAGGGATGGCGGAGCTGGCCAATCGATTTAAAGGAGCTCGGTGTCGCTTCAAGCTATGGAAGATATCAGCTTGTCAATAAGGAGAGCGGGAGGCATGTACAATGGTGAAGAGCCGCTTTACCAAACTCGACCCAGTGCATTTAGCTCGAGTTGGGCCAGTAGGGTCGGATGGGCAAGAAGTGCCACTTCATATGGTGTATGACCAAGTGATACCAGCCGCTCAGATCTCCCAAGAAGACTGCACCCTCGATACCATAATAGGTAATCTTCACCAGGAACAGGGTGTTTGATTCGATGTAGCTATGTACTTTACATCAAAAATTCTCCAACCGTGATGTAAACGTTGTCTTAACCGGCCATCGGCTTCTACCTCCCCCGCCATTGGCCGAGGAGTGTTCCTTATGATGTGACCTGAGGTAACAGGAAATCACTTCGGAGAACCAGGCAATCTAGCCATTTCGTATGAACAGATAGAACGCACACAGGGAGTTATGTTATATTACTATTTAATGTAAGAAACATCTTCTGAAAAAATAGTTCCTCCGTGGGTTCCTTTATTCAGGTTGTCGTGTTAACCATAGATGTGTTAACCGAATACCGTCAGTATGTAGGTGATGGTTACTTCGGGAAAATAACCCCAGGCTTTGGTGATGATGACCAATCATTTTCACTTCCCTCGTGGGTGACCATTCTTAAGAACGCTAGCTTTCGGCTTTACCTGTCTGAGCTACGTACCCGGGTTATCTGGTCGTAACAATCGTAGAGGTGCTCCCTTTACCCCCTAGCCGAACAACGGGAACGTAGAGGGTAAGCATAGGAGCAAGGCAACCCATCTTGGTCAAATCTTAAGTGAAATTGATGCATATAGTGGCTTAAAAAGGTACTGGAAGGGTGCAAACACGATAGGGACGAATAGATGCATGAAAGATATATTGATCGGCTTTGTTAATGAAGCCCCCAGGTATGACTATGTAGTACATTTGAAGACGTATGCCTAGGAGAGCTTAACGTAGCTTGGTTTAGCCAAGCACAACCCGGGAGACTCTAACCCACCAAAGAAAGTAAAAAAGAAGGGAAAACTATAAAAAGAAGAGAAGACTAGTGAGGGTAATGACACTGGTCTACCCGTAGAAGCGCCAAAGTTGAGATGCATTCCATGGGTTTAGTTTGAGGCAATTGTCAGCTGGGTTGCAGAGAAGATATGCTTCTCTTGCTAGCACTTCATCAATTATGAAGGGACCCTCCCATTTGGGCGAGAGGTTATTCTTATGCTTCTCCAGGAGGCGTAGAACGAGTTCGCCCACATTATATGCCTTCACCCGAACTTCCCTACTCTAGTAGCGTCGGCCCTGCTGTTGATAAAAGTTAGAGGGGGCCGAGCTATGTCGCGCTCTCCTTCTAGGGCATCCAGGTTGTCCTGCCGATCTAGCTTGGCCTTCTTTTCTTCATACATGTGCACTCTAGGCGCATCATGGATGAGGTCACAGGGGAGGACTGCTTCTGCCCAGTACACCATAATAAAATGTGTGTATCCCGTTGATCAATTGGGGGGGTGGGCAGGCCCCATAATACGGATTCAAGCTCCTCCACACAGTGGCAGATGGATTCTTTCAGGGAACGAACCAGTCGAGGTTTAATGCCGCTCAAGATTAGTCCATTGGCCCGTTCGACCTGTCCATTAGTCTGTGGGTGATATACCAAGGCATAATCAAGCTTAATGCCCATGTTGGCACACCAATCCTTTACCTCCTAGGCTATGAAATTGGATCCATTGTCCATTATTATACTATGGGGGACACCGTAACGGTGGACCACACCAGATATAAAGTCGATGACCGGTCCAGACTTGACTGAAGTTACTGGTTTTGCCTTAATCGATATAGTGAATTTGTCGACCATGACCAGTATATATTTCTTTTTCTTGGTCCCTCCTTTAAGAGGTCCGACCATGTCCAATCCCCAGACCACGAAAGGCCAGGTGATCGGTATTGTCCAAAGAGCGGTGGGGGGCATGTGGCTTTGATTTGCAAAGTGCTGGCATCCGACGCAATGTTGGACGAGTGTGTGGGCGTTTGCGCGAGCGGTGGGCCAGAAGAACCCAGCTTTAAAGGTCTTGCTGACCAGGGCCCGAGCTGTTGTGTGATGATCGTCCATGTCGGGGTGTATCTTGGCCAAAAGTTACCACCCCTCTTCTTTGGATATGCATCTCTGGAGAACTCCGGTGGTGCTTTTCTTGTATAGTTCGCCCTCGTGGACCTTATAAGCTTTAGAGCGCCAAATTATTCACTGTGCCTCGGTCTGGTCATTGGGGAGCTCTTGACGGAGAAGATAGGTGAGGAAGGGCTCGGTCCATTGTGCGATTACTGCCATGACTTCATGAGCCAAAGGCGTTTCTTCGAGTGTTGAGCCTATGATAATTTCTTCGTCTGGTTTGATGACAGGAGGGCTGATCAGTTCAGGGCCATTAGCCTCAACGTACTTGCCTTCATCCTGCCACACCACAGATGGCTTAAAAAGCCGTCCAAGAAACGTGTTCTTAGGGACAGGGTCGCGCTTGGCAGCAACGCGGGCGAGGACGACGGCATCTTGATTGATGTCTCTCAAGATATGGTGAAATTCTAACCCTTCAAACTGGGCGGATATGTTCAGGACGACATTTCAATATGCTGCCATTTTTGGATCTTTGGCGTCAAATTCGCCGTTGACTTGAGAGATGGCGAGGTTAGAGTCCCCCCGCACCTCGAGCCGATGTATGCCCATTGATGTTGCCATCCGGAGACCATGCAACAGAGCTTCATACTCGGCCGCATTGTTGGAATTGGTGTACACAATTTGAAGTATGTACCGGATATTGTCGCCGGTGGGGGATGTAAGAATCACCCCAGCCCCCAGTCTGGCAAGCATCTTGGAGTCGACAAAGTACATCGTCCAATGCGAGTATGTACTGTATTCCCTAGGCAGCTCGGCTTCCCTCCATTCGGCGATAAAATCGGTCAACACTTGCTAGTTTTTACATAATTTTGAAATGCAGGACCTTGATAGTCCATTTGGCTATGCGGCCAGTAGCGTTCCAGTTCTTGATTATGTCGTTCAGCGGTACCTTCAATGCCACAGCGACCGAACACTCTTGGAAGTAGTGTCAGAGTTTTCAGGATGCCATGTAGATAGTGTAGGCGATCTTTTGGTAATACGGATACCTGGATTTGCATGGGTGAGCAACTCTGATACGTAGTAGGCGGACTTATGTGCCCGAAAATTGTGACCCTCTGGTTCTCGTTCGATGACGAGAACTACGTTGACCACCTGATTTGTGGCCGAGATGTATAACAACATTGGTTTACCTATGCCAGGTGCGGCTAATATAGGATTGCCAACCAACAACATTCTACTTTCTTCAAATGCAGTTTTTGCTTTGTCGGTCCACTTGAAGTTTCTCGTTCGTTTGAGCAGCCAGTAGAGTGGTAGTGCCTTTTTACCAAGGCAGGAAATAATTTGTCTCAAGGCCGCCATGGAACCTGCCAGTTTTTGGACGTGCTTCAGCTTTGTAGGGACCGCTAGTTGGGATAGGGCTCAGATTTTAACCTTATTGGCCTCTATTCCTCTATGGGACACAATAAATCCGAGCAACTTGCCCGCGGGGACTCCAACAATGCATTTTCTTGGATTGAGCTATATATCAAAGGTCTGCAGGTTGTCGAAGGTTTGGTAGAGGTCTTCCACCAGCTGGCTAACGTGTTTAGTCTTGCTGACCACGTCATCCACATATGCCTCGACTGTTTTGCCGATTTTCTTTTCCAGACAAGTCTGGATCATGTGCTGGTATGTGGCGCATGCGGTTTTTTAATCCGAAGCGCATTGTGTTGAAGTAGAATGGCCCGTATGGAGTGATGAAGGCAGTTGCGGCTTGGTCGGACTCCTCCATTTTGATTTTATGGTATTCGGAGTAGGGATCGAGGAAGCACAGTGAGTCGTATCCAGCAGTGGCGTCGATGATCTGATCTATGCGGGGTAGAGGGAAGGGAACCTTGGGACATGCCTTGTTTAGGTCCTTAAAATCGATGCACAACCGTCAGGATTTGTCTTTTTTGGGAACCATGACCAGGTTTTCCGACCACTCAGGGTGTTTGATTTCTCGGATGAATCCGGCTTTCAGTAATTTTGCTAGTTCCTCACCCATTGCTTGACGCTTGGGTTCAGAGAATCTGCACAACTCCTGTTTGACTGGCTTAAAGCCTTTAATTGTATTCAGGCTGTGTTCACCTAATCTGCGTGGGATTCCCGGCATATCTGAAGGGTGCCACACAAATATATCCCAGTTTTCGCACAAAAATGTGCATAATGCTTCATCAATCGCAGGGTCCTATTGAGCTCCAATGGATGCTGTCTTGTTGGGGTCTGTTGGATGCACCTGAATTTGACGATTTCATTTGTGATTTTGAAAGATGTAGATTTGGGCCTCTTACTAAGTTTTACATCATCCCTATCCACCATTGAGCAGAGTATGATTAATGCACTACTGCGAGGGCCTCGGACAGTGCTTCGAGGGCGAGCGATGTTGTTTTGTTCTCAGCCCGAAGAGCTCTATCAAGATCACTTATAATTGTGATTACGCCATTGGGCCCTGGCATTTTGAGCTTCATATACCTGTAATGTGGTATAGCCTGAAATCTTGTGAACCCGTCATGCCCCAATAGGGCGTTATAGCCGCTATGAAAGGGCACAATGTGGAAGAGTAGTTCCTCGGACTAGTAGTTCTCGGGAGTGCCTAATACGACATTGAGAGTAACTCGTCCAGTGCAACGCACCTCTTTTCCGGGGATGATCCCTCAAAAGGTGGTGTGAGTTTGTTTGACGTGACACCCATCGAATAGCATTTTGTCAAGAGTGTCCTCATAAATGAGGTTTAGACTGTTGTCGCCATCCATTAACACCTTTTGGAGTCTGAATCCATCCACTATTGGTTCAAGGACCAGAGCAGCAGGAGTTTGGACGGGGCGGGCTCTAGGTGTGACGCCCCTGATTCAATCGTACACTAAAAACGTGTAAGATCAAGATCAGGGACTCACAGGAAGATATCACAACACAACTCTAAAAACATAAATAAGTCATACAAGCATCATATTACAAGCCAGGGGCCTCGAGGGCTCGAATACAAGTGCTCGATCATAGACGAGTCAGCGGAAGCAACAATATCTGAGTACAGACATAAGTAAACAAGTTTTCCTTAAGAAGGCTAGCACAAACTGGGATACAGATCGAAAGAGGCGCAGGCCTGCTGCCTGGGATCCTCCTAAACTACTCTTGGTCGTCGTCAGCGGCCTGCACGTAGTAGTAGGCACCTCCAGTGTAGTAGGAGTCGTCGTCGACGGTGGCGTCTGGATCCTGGGCTCTAGCATCTGGTTGCGACAACCAGGAAGAAAGGAAAGGGGGGAAAAGGGGGAGAAAAGCAACCGTGAGCACTCATCCAAAGTACTCGCAAGCAAGGATCTACACTACATATGCATGGGTATATGTGTAAAGAGGCAATATCGGTGGACTGAACTGCAGAATGCCAGAATAAGAGGGGGATGGCTAGGCCTATCGAAGACTACGCTTCTGGCAGCCTCCGTATTGCAGCATGTAGAAGAGAGTAGACTGAAGTCCTCCAAGTAGCATCGCATAGCATAATCCTACCCAGCGATCCTCCCCTCGTAGCCCTGTGGAAAAGCGATCACCGGGTTGTCTGTGGAACTTGTCTGCATGTGTTTTATTAAGTATCCGGTTCCAGTTGTCATAAGGTCAAGGTACAACTCCGGGTCGTCCTTTTACCGAGGGACACGGCTATTCGAATAGATAAACTTCCCTGCAGGGGTGCACCACATAACGCAACACGCTCAATCCCATTTGGCCAGACACACTTTCCTGGGTCATGCCCGGCCTCGGAAGATCAACACGTCGCAGCCCCACCTATGCCTAACAAAGAGGTCAGCACGCCGGTCTAACTTCTATGGCACAGGGGTCTGGGCCCATCGCCCATTGCACACCTGCATGTTGCGTGGGCGGCCAAAAGCAGAACTAGCCCCCTTAATACAAGAGCAGGCTTACTTTCCAATCCGGCATGCGCCGCTCAGTCGCTGACGTCTAGAAGGCTTCGGCTGATACCACGACGTCGAGTGCCCATATGTTTCCCGGGTAGTTGGTTAGTGCGTATAGGCCAGTGGCCAGACTCAGATCAAATACCAAGATCTCATTAAGCGTGTTATTATGAAGTAACCGCGAACGCCGACTAGGGCCAGGCCCACCTCTCGCCTAGGTGGTCTCAACCTGCCATGTCACTCCGCCACAAAGATCCATACAGAGGGTCGTCGGGACAAAGGTCCTTTCAGCCCCCAATCCGTAAATCACTCGCGGGTACTCAACGAGCCGACCCGACTTTAGTCACCATATGTATAGTATGTATATATGTATAGTATATACCCGTGATCACCTCCCAAGTGATCACGGCCCGATAGTATAGCAAGGCAGACCGACAAGAATGTAGGGCCAATGATGATAAACTAGCATCCTATACTAAGTATTTAGGATTGCAGGTAAGGTATCAACAGATGTAGCAACAATGTCAGGCTATGCATCAAAATAGGATTAACGGAAAGCAGTAACATGCTACACTACTCTAATGCAAGCAGTATAGAGGAGAATAGGCGATATCTGGTGATCAAGGGGGGGGGGCTTGCCTAGTTGCTCTGGCAAGAAGGAGGGGTCATCAACTCCGTAGTCGAACTGGGCAGCATCAGCATCGGTCTCGTAGTCTACCGGAGAGAAGAGGGGGAAGAAACAGTAAATACAATGCAAATATAAGCATGACGATGCATGACATGACAATGAGCGGTGTTAGGTGTGCCCTAACGTGGTAGTAGGTGATACCGGCGAAAAGGGGGAAACATCCGGGAAAGTATCCCCGGTGTTTCGCGTTTTCGGACAGGTGAACCGGAGGGGGAAAGTTGCATGTTTGCTATGCTAGGGATGTGTGGCGGACGAACGGGCTGTGTATCCGGATTCGTCTCGTCGTTCTGAGCAACTTTCATGTAGAAAGTATTTTCATCCGAGTTACGGATTATTTTGTATGATTTTCTAAAGTTTTAATCATTTCCTGATTTTAATTATTTATTTAAATCCAACATTATACAAAACAGTGAACGATGACACAAGCATGACATCAGAGTGATGTCAGCAGGTCAAATGGTCGGTTGACCAGTCAAACTGACAGGTGGGCCCGTCCGTCATTGTCTTAGACTAACTTAGCAGGTTTAATTAGTTTAATTAAGTCATTATGTTAATCTAACAGATTTAATTAAGTTCATTAATTATCTAATTAATTAATTAATATTTTTCTAATTAATTTTTTTAGTTCTTTTTTTAATGGGGGCGTGGGGCCCATATGTCATAGGCTCTGGGGGAGCCTAGCGGGCACTGGGCGAATGGGCGCAATGGGTGCCCAGCACCCGTTCGTTCGGGCGCACACCAGTGCGGGCGGACCCGGCAGGGGGCCGGTGGCCACGACAAGGTGAGCAGCGGCGGCCTTCGGCATCCGCAGCAGGTGCGCAACGGAGCAGGGGGAGCGCGTGGAAAGCCGGCTGAAGGCGGGCGCGACGGTCGCACGCGCGGGCGGCGGCGGCAGGCAAGCACGGCCGTCTGCGCGCGGGCGTGGTGCAGGGCTTGGCCGGGGCTTGGCAGACGTGTGGGTGTGCTGTTGGGAACGCGCACGGGGCGGCCAGGGAGCAAGCAGAACAAGGTAGGAAGCGGGCGGGCACGTGCTCGGGAGCGAATGAGGGCCGCGGTGTCCACAGCGACGGTGACCAGCTTTGTGCGGGGAATGACAAAGAGACGGGGGCGAAACGGGGATCGAGGGCGCCCTCACCGGGCCCTGTAGGTGTGCAACAGCATGCTCGGGGAGGGCTTGATGGCGGCATGCTCCGGCGATGGGGACGGCGTCCTCGGGCGCGAGCAGATCCGACGAGGGAGAGGAAGATGGGAGCGTGAGGTGGCGGGCGACGAAGCCAACGAGGGAGAGTCGAGGACGACTAGTCCAACGGGGAGGTCCGGCGAACGACAGCGAGCACCGGGGTGGCGCGCGGCATCTGACGAGGGAGAGGAAGATGGGAGCGCGAGGTGGCGGGCGACGAAGCCGATGAGGGAGAGTCGAGGACGACTAGTCCAACGGGGAGGTCCGGCGAACGGCAGCGAGCACCGGGGTGGCGCGTGGCATCGGCGCCAGCGAGGTCAAGGGTGCGGTTGCCTCGGGCGAGGGCCGATGGGGATCGATCCCAATCTAGAACTGGATCAGGCAGAACGGGGGTAGTGGGGACGTGGGGGGAGTGGGAGCGAGTGGGGAAAGGGGTTAGGGTTTCGGGGGTTAAGGTGGGACGGGGTGGGCCTCCTGGTGGCCTAGATGGCCAGATGGGCCATTTGGCCCAGGTAGAGGGGGTGGCTTTGCCCCATTTCTTTATATTTTTTATTTTTATTTTTGTTTGTCTCATTCTCTGTTTTTGTTCTTTTACTATTTTATTTTATTTAGTTTTATAAATAACAACAGTTGTGCCTAAATTTGTATCACTAATTATACCTCTACTACAAAAAGTTTAAACCTCCAACTAAAAATAGTTAAACATTTTATTAATTAGAAAAGGTGTTCAACTAATTCTTTTGCTACTGTTTTGTTTATTTTAAGACACTCAAACACTTTTAAGGATGTTGGTTTCTCCACCATTATTACTTATGCATTATTTGTCCCAACGAGAACAATTTGGTTTTAATATTTGAAAACTTCTATTGTTTGCCTTTGTTTTAATTTTAATTTGAATTGTTTTGAACTAACGCGAGTTTATCAACAGTAACAGAGGTGATGTGGCATCATTAGCCGAGGTTTACTGTAGCTTAATTATCTGGGCGTCACACTAGGTTGGTCGTCCTCGCCGAAGGTGATGGGTTTGTGTGTCCATGAATTCATCGCTGCCAGCTGGTGGATTTGGTCGAGTTCTCGAAGGGCTCTCTTCCACTGATTTTTTGAGGGGAACGTCTTGTAGATTGTTAGGGTCTCGGGGTTATAATTCGGTGGCATTGCTGATCGTCTTCTTGAGGGTGACACTCCGAGATGGTCTCTCTGCTCTTTGCGACTTGCCTAACCACCCAACAAGCTTGAAGGCTATGAGTCGGGTTTGTATTCAGAAGGATGGAATGTATGGGACACATCTTATCCAATAGTTTGTCAAGGACAGTTCTGGATCCTGCAAGGGGTTTGATCCTTTTCTCGACTGGCTCATATTCGGCTAGTAGTCTTGGTGGTACGCGCTTCGCCCGAGCTCGTCTGGGTTTATCGGCATGGATTGACTCCATTTGCTCTTGTTGGGCCTGCTAGGCATTTCCCATGCCACAATATTTGTGTACCGGATTCGACAGTTCAGTGAAGCTTCGAACGTGGCGGTGCGCGAGGGCGTTTAGGATTCCTTCATCGTAGCAGTTATGCCGGAAGGTCACTATAATTTCATCGCAGTTGCAGTCTGCTATCTTATTTTTGACAAGGAGGAATCTAGCCCAGAAGTGCTAGACCATTTCTCTGAAGGAAATATGCCCTAGAGGCAATAATAAAGTTATTATTTATTTACTTATATCATGATAAATGTTTATTATTCATGCTAGAATTGTATTAACCGGAAACATAATACATGTGTGAATACATAGACAAAACAGAGTGTCACTAGTATGCCTCTACTTGACTAGCTCGTTGATCAAAGATGGTTATGTTTCCTAGCCATTGACATGAGTTGTCATTTGATTAACGGGATCACATCATTAGGAGAATGATGTGATTGACATGACCCATTCCGTTAGCTTAGCACACGATCATTTAGTATGTTGCTATTGCTTTCTTAATGACTTATACATGTTCCTATGACTATGAGATTATGCAACTCCCGTTTACCGGAGGAACACTTTGTGTGTTACCAAACGTCACAACGTAACTGGGTGATTATAAAGGTGCTCTATAGGTGTCTCCAAAGGTACATGTTGGGTTGGCGTATTTCGAGATTAGGATTTGTCACTCCGATTGTCGGAGAGGTATCTCTGGGCCCTCTCGATGCACATCACTTAAGCCTTGCAAGCATTGCAACTAATGAGTTAGTTGCGAAATGATGTATTACGGAACGAGTAAAGAGACTTACCGGTAACGAGATTGAACTAGGTATTGAGATACCGACGATCGAATCTCGGGCAAGTAACATACCAAAAGGGAACAACGTATGTTGTTATGCGGTCTGACCGATAAAGATCTTCGTAGAATATGTGGGAGCCAAGATGAGCATCCAGGTTCCGCTATTCGTTATTGACCGGAGACATGTCTCAGTCATGTCTACACAGTTCTCGAACCCATAGGGTCCGCACGCTTAACGTTACGATGACAGTTAAATTATGAGTTTATATGTTTTGATGTACCGAAGGTTGTTCGGAGTCCCGGATGTGATCACGGACATGACGAGGAGTCTCAAAATGGTCGAGCCATGAAGATTGATATATTGGACGACTATATTCGGACACCGGAAGTGTTCCGGAGAAGTTTCGGATAAAACCGGAGTGCCGGAGGGTTATCGGAACCCCCGGGGGAACTAATGGATCTCGATGGCCTTAGTGGAGAGAGACAGGGGCGGCCTAGGGTAGGCCGCGCGCCCCTCCCCCTCTGGTCCGAATTGGACTAGGAGAGGGGGGGCGGCGCCCCCCTTTCCTTCTCCATCTCCCTCTCCTTCCTTCCCCCTCTCTCCCTTTAGGTGGAAACCTACTAGGACTTGGAGTCCTAGTAGGATTCCCCTCTTGGGGGCGCGCCGTAGAGGGTCGGCCGGCCTCCCCCTTGCTCCTTTATATACGGGGGCAAGGGGGCACCCCAAGGACACAACAATTGATCTGTTTGATCTTTTAGCCGTGTGCGGTGCCCCCCTCAACCATAGTCCACCTCGATAATATTGTAGCGGTGCTTAGGCAAAGCCCTGCGTCGGTAGAACATCAACATCGTCACCACACCGTCGTGCTGACGAAACTCTCCCTCAACACTCAGCTGGATCGGAGTTCGAGGGACGTCATCGGGCTGAACGTGTGCTGAACTCGGAGGTGTCGTACGTTCGGTACTTGATCAGTCGGATCATGAAGACGTACGACTACATCAACCGTGTTGTGCTAACGCTTCCGCTTTCGGTCTACGAGGGTACGTGGACAACACTTTCCCCTCTCGTTGCTATGCATCACCATGATCTTGCGTGTGTGTAGGAATTTTTTTAAAATTACTACGTTTCCCAGTAGTGGCATCCGAGCCAGGTTTTATGCGTAGATGTCATATGCAAAAGTAGAACACAAGTTAGTTGTGGGCGATATAAGTCATACTGCTTACCAGCATGTCATATTTTGGTTCGGCGGTATTGTTTGATGAAGCGGCCCGGACCAACATTACGCGTACGCTTACGCGAGACTGGTTCTATCAACGTGCTTTGCACACAGGTGGCTGGCGGGTGTCAGTTTCTCCAACTTTAGTTGAACCGAGTGTGGCTACGACCGGTCCTGGCGAAGGTTAAAACAACACCAACTTGACAAACTATCGTTGTGGTTTTGATGCGTAGGTAAGAACAGTTCTTGCTAAGCCCGTAGCAGCCACGTAAAATTTGCAAGAACAAAGTAGAGGATGTCTAACTTGTTTTTGCAGGGCATGTTGTGATGTGATATGGTCAAGACGTGATGCTATATTTTATTGTATGAGATGATCATGTTTTGTAACCGAGTTATCGGCAACTGGCAGGAGCCATATGGTTGTCGCTTTATTGTATGCAATGCAATCGCCATGTAATGCTTTACTTTATAACTAAGCGGCAACGATAGTCGTAGAAGCATAAGATAGGCGAAACGACAATGATGCTACGATGGAGATCAAGGTGTCGCGTCAGTGACGATGGTGATCATGGAGGTGCTTCGGAGATGGAGATCACAAGCACAAGATGATGATGGCCATATCATATCACTTATATTGATTGCATGTGATGTTTATCTTTTATGCATCTTATCTTGCTTTGATTGACGGTAGCATTATAAGATGATCTCTCACTAAATTTCAAGGTAAAAAGTGTTCTCCCTGAGTATGCACCGTTGCCAAAGTTCATCGTGCCCAGACACCACGTGATGATCGGGTGTGATAAGCTCTACGTCCATCTACAACGGGTGCAAACCAGTTTTGCTCACGCGGAATACTCAGGTTAAACTTGACGAGCCCAGCATATGCAGATATGGCCTCGGAACACTGAGACCGAAAGGTCGAGCGTGAATCATATAGTAGATATGATCAACATAGTGATGTTCACCATTGAAAGGTACTCCATTTCACGTGATGATCGGTTATGGTTTAGTTGATTTGGATCACGTGGTCACTTAGAGGATTAGAGGGATGTCTTTCTAAGTGGGAGTTCTTAAGTAATATGATTAATTGAACTTAAATTTATCATGAACTTAGTACCTGATAGTATCTTGCTTGTCTATGTTTGATTGTAGATAGATGGCCTGTGTTGTTGTTCTGTTGAATTTTAATGCGTTCCTTGAGAAAGCAAAGTTGAAAGATGATGGTAGCAGTTACACGGACTGGGTCCGTAACTTTAGGATTATCCTCATTGCTGCACAGAAGAATTACGTCCTGGAAGCACCGCTGGGTGCCAGGCCTGCTGCAGGAGCAACACCAGATGTTATGAATGTCTGGCGGAGCAAAGCTGATGACTGCTCAATAATTCAGTGTGCCATGCTTTACGGCTTAGAACTGGGACTTCAACGATGTTTTGAACGTCATGGAGCATATGAGATGTTCCAGTAGTTGAAGTTAATATTTTAAGCAAATGCCCGGATTGAGAGATATGAAGTCTCCAATAAGTTCTATAGCTGCAATATGGAGGAGAATAGTTCTGTCAGTGAGCATATACTCAAGATGTCTGGGTATAATAATCACTTGATTCAACTGGGAGTTAATCTTCCGGATGATAGCATCATTGACAGAATTCTCCAATCACTGCCACCAAGCTACAAGAGCTTCGTGATGAACTATAACATGCAAGGGAAGGATAAAATGATTCCCGAGCTCTTCGGAATGCTGAAAGCTGCGGAGGTAGAAATCAAGAAGGAGCATCAAGTGTTGATGGTCAACAAGATCACTAGTTTCAAGAAAAAGGGCAAAGAGAAGAAGAAGGGGAACTTCAAGAAGAACATCAAGCAAGTTGCTGCTCAGGAGAAGAAACCAAAATCTGGACCTAAGCCTGAAACTGTGTGCTTCTACTGCAAGCAGACTAGTCACTAGAAGTGGAACTGCCCCAAGTATTTGGTGGATAAGAAGGATGGCAAGGTTAACAAAGGTATATGTGATATACATGTTATTGATGTGTACCATACTAGAGCTCGCAGTAGCACCTGGGTATTTGATACTGATTCTATTTCTAATATTTGCAACTCGAAACAGGGACTACGGATTAAGAGAACACTAGCCAAGGACGAGGTGATGATGCGCGTGGGAAATGGTTCCAAAGTCGATGTGATCGCGGTCGGCACGCTACCTCTACATCTACCTTCGGGATTAATTTTAGACCTAAATAATTGTTATTTGGTGCCAGCGTTTAGCATGAACATTATATCTGGATCTTGTTTGATGCGAGACGGTTATTCATTTAAATCAAAGAATAATGGTTGTTCTATTTATATGAGTAATATCTTTTATGGTCATGCACCCTTGAAGAGTTGTCTATTTTTGATGAATCTCGATAGTAGTGATACACATATTCATAATGTTGAAGCTAAAAGATGCAGAGTTGATAATGATAGTGCAACTTATTTGTGGCACTGCCGTTTAGGTCATATCGGTGTAAAGCGCATGAAGAAACTCCATACTGATGGACTTTTGGAGCCACTTGATTATGAATCACTTGGTACTTGCGAACCATGCCTCATGGGCAAGATGACTAAAACATCGTTCTCCGGTACTATGGAGAGAGCAACAGATTTGTTGGAAATCATACATACAGATGTATGTGGTCCGATGAATGTTGAGGCTCATGGCGGATATCGATATTTTCTCACCTTCACAGATGATTTAAGCAGATATGGGTATATCTACTTGATGAAGCATAAGTATGAAACATTTGAAAAGTTCAAAGAATTTTAGAGTGAAGTTGAAAATCATCGTAACAAGAAAATAAAGTTTCTACGATCTGATTGTGGAGGAGAATATTTGAGTTACGAGTTTGGTCTACATTTGAAACAATGCGGAATAGTTTCGCAACTCACGCCACCCGGAACACCACAGTGTAATGGTGTGTCCGAACGTTGTAATCGTACTTTACTAGATATGGTACGATCTATGATGTCTCTTACTGATTTACCGCTATCGTTTTGGGGTTATGCTTTAGAGATGGCTGCATTCACGTTAAATAGGGCACCATCAAAATCCGTTGAGACGACGCCTTATGAATTGTGGTTTGGCAAGAAACCAAAGTTGTCGTTTCTGAAAGTTTGGGGCTGCGATGCTTATGTGAAAAAGCTTCAACCTGATAAGCTCGAACCCAAATCGGAGAAATGTGTCTTCATAGGATACCCAAAGGAGACTGTTGGGTACACCTTCTATCACAGATCCGAAGGCAAGACATTTGTTGCTAAAAATGGATCCTTTCTAGAGAAGGAGTTTCTCTCGAAAGAAGTGAGTGGGAGGAAAGTAGAACTTGATGAGGTAACTGTACCTGCTCCCTTATTGGAAAGTAGTTCATCACAGAAACTGGTATCTGTGACACCTACACCAAATAGTGAGGAAGTTAATGATGATGATCATGAAATTTCAGATCAAGTTGTTACTGAACCTCATAGATCAACCAGAGTAAGATCCAGACCAGAGTGGTACGGTAATCCTGTTCTGGAAGTCATGCTACTAGATCATGATGAACCTACAAACTATGAAGAAGCGATGGTGATCCCAGATTCCGCAAAATGGCTTGAAGCCATGAAATCTGAGATGGGATCCATGTATGAAAACAAAGTGTGAACTTTGGTTGACTTGCCCGATGATCGGCAAGCAATTGAGAATAAATGGATCTTCAAGAAGAAGACTGACGCTGACGGTAATGTTACTGTCTACAAAGCTCGACTTGTCGCGAAAGGGTTTCGACAAGTTCAAGGGATTGACTACGATGAGACCTTCTCACCCATAGCGATGCTTAAGTCTGTCTGGATCATGTTAGGAATTGCCGCATTTTATGATTATGAAATTTGGCAAATGGATGTCAAAACTGCATTCCTGAATGGATTTCTGGAAGAAGAGTTGTATATGATGCAACCGGAAGGTTTTGTCGATCCAAAGGGAGCTAACAAAGTGTGCAAGCTCCAGCGATCCATTTATGGACTGGTGCAAGCCTCTTGGAGTTGGAATAAATGCTTTGATAGTGTGATCAAAGCATTTGGTTTTGTACAGACTTTTGGAGAAGCCTGTATTTACAAGAAAGTGAGTGGGAGCTCTGTAGCATTTCTGATATTATATGTGGATGACATATTACTGATTGGAAATGATATAGAATTTCTGGATAGCATAAAGGGATACTTGAATAAGAGTTTTTCGATGAAAGACCTCGGTGAAGCTGCTTACATATTGGGCATTAAGATTTATAGAGATAGATCAAGACACTTAATTGGACTTTCACAAAGCACATACCTTGACAAAGTTTTGAAGAAGTTCAAAATGGATCAAGCAAAGAAAGGGTTCTTGCATGTGTTACAAGGTGTGAAGTTGAGTAAGACTCAGTGCCCGACCACTGCAGAAGATAGAGAGAAAATGAAAGATGTTCCCTATGCTTCAGCCATAGGCTCTATCATGTATGCAATGCTGTGTACCAGACCTAATGTGTGCCTTGCTATAAGTCTGGCAGGGAGGTACCAAAGTAATCCAGGAGTGGATCACTGGACATCGGTCAAGAACATCCTGAAATACCTGAAAAGGACTAAGGATATGTTTCTCATTTATGGAGGTGACAAAGAGCTCATCGTAAATGGTTATGTTGATGCAAGCTTTGCGACTCACCTGGACGATTCTAAATTGCAAACCGGATACGTGTTTACATTGAACGGTGGAGCTGTCAGTTGGTGCAGTTCTAAACAAAGCGTCGAGGCGGGATCTATGTGTGAAGTGGAGTACATAGCTGCTTCGGAAGTAGAAAATGAAGGAGTCTGGATGAAGGAGTTCATATCCGATCTAGGTGTCATACCTAGTGCATCGGGTCCAATGAAAATCTTTTGTGACAATACTGGTGCAATTGCCTTGGCGAAGGAATCCAGATTTCACAAGAGAACCAAGCACATCAAGAGACGCTTCAATTCCATCCAGGATCTAGTCCAAGTGGGAGACATAGACATTTGGAAGATACATACGGATCTGAATGTTGCAGACCCATTGACTAAGTCTCTTCCACGAGCAAAACATGATCAGCACCAAGGCTCCATGGGTGTTAGAATCATTACTGTGTAATCTAGATTATTGACTCTAGTGCAAGTGGGAGACTGAAGCAAATATGCCCTAGAGGCAATAATAAAGTTATTATTTATTTCCTTATATCATGATAAATGTTTATTATTCATGCTAGAATTGTATTAACCGGAAACATAATACATGTGTGAATACATAGACAAAACAGAGTGTCACTAGTACGCCTCTACTTGACTACCTCGTTGATCAAAGATGGTTATGTTTCCTAGCCATTGACATGGGTTGTCATTTGATTAACGAGATCACATCATTAGGAGAATGATGTGATTGACATGACCCATTCCGTTAGCTTAGCACACGATCATTTAGTATGTTGCTATTGCTTTCTTCATGACTTATACATGTTCCTATGACTATGAGATTATGCAACTCCCGTTTATCGGAGGAACACTTTGTGTGTTCCCAAACGTCACAACATAACTGGGTGATTATAAAGGTGATCTACAGGTGTCTCCGAAGGTACATGTTGGGTTGGTGTATTTCGAGATTAGGATTTGTCACTCCGATTGTCGGAGAGGTATCTCTGGGCCCTCTCGTAAGGCACATCACTTAAGCCTTGCAAGCATTGCAACTAATGAGTTAGTTGCGGAATGATGTATTACGGAACGAGTAAAGAGACTTGCCGGTAACGAGATTTAACTAGGTATTGAGATACCGATGATCGAATCTCGGGCAAGTAACATACCGATGACAAAGGGAACAATGTATGTTATTATGCGGTTTGACCAATAAAGATCTGCGTAGAATATGTGGGAGCCAATATGAGCATCCAGGTTCCGCTATTGGTTATTGACCGGAGACATGTCTCGGTCATGTCTACATAGTTCTCGAACCCGTAGGGTCCGCACGCTTAAGGTTACGATGACAATTATATTATGAGTTTATATGTTTTGATGTACCGAAGGTTGTTCGGAGTCCCGGATGTGATCACGGACATGACGAGGAGTCTTGAAATGCTCGAGACATGAAGATTGATATATTGGACGACTATATTCGGACACCGGAAGTGTTCCGGAGAAGTTTCGGATAAAACTGGAGTGCCGGAGGGTTATCGGAACCCTCGGGGGAACTAATGGGCCTCGATGGGCCTTAGTGGAGAGAGAGAGGGGCGGCCTAGGGCAGGCCGCGTGCCCCTCCCCCTCTGGTCTGAATTGGGCTAGGAGACGTGGGCGGCGCCCCCCTTTCCTTCTCCCTCTCCCTCTCCTTCCTTCCCCCTCTCTCCCTTTAGGTGGAAACCTACTAGGACTTGGAGTCCTAGTAGGATTCCCCTCTTGGGGGCGCTCCATAGAGGGCCGACCGGCCTCCCCCTTGCTCCTTTATATACGGGGGCAAGGGGTTACCCCAAGGACACAACAATTGATCTGTTTGATCTTTTAGCCGTGTGCGGTGCCCCCCTCCACCATAGTCCACCTCGATAATACTGTAGCGGCTTAGGCGAAGCCCTGCGTCGGTAGAACATCAACATCGTCAGCACACTCGGATGGATCGGAGTTTGAGGGACGTCATCGGGTTGAACGTGTGCTGAACTCGGAGGTGTCGTACGTTCGGTACTTGATCGGTCGGATCGTGAAGACGTACGACTACATCAACCGCGTTGTGCTAACGCTTCCGCTTTCGGTCTACGAGGGTACGTGGACAACACTCTCCCCTCTCATTGCTATGCATCACCATGGTCTTGCGTGTGCGTAGGAAATTTTTTGAAATTACTACGCTTCCCAACATTCTCCGGGCTGTTGTTTTATGTACATTAGACCCCATATGTCGAGCTTCCCCGAGTGACTTGGAGAGTATTCGATGTGAGGGCGGGTGGGAAAAAACTTTATATGCCAGTGGATTGCGAGTTCGGAGTTTTGGCGGCGGCATCTTGTGCCATCATGGAACCCGGCGTGCGGGGGTCAGGATCTGGATTGTCAACAGGGCGCAGTTGAATAGACTCAAGGTCTTGCATTGAATCAGAGTTCGATCCAAACTCCCTCCAGGACAGTGGTCGGATTCCGAGCTAGAAGACATGACCTGGTGATTGGAAACCCGCACATAATCCGTTCTTAGCTCCGCTGGTTGTAAGGATAAGCCTTCGGCCAACTCTTCAATGGTGGTGACCAGGTGTGTGATAGGCAGGACGTAGATTTCCCTGTCATCGGGTTTAAGCCCGATCTGATCATAGACTGAGGATTGGCCATTGGAAATCCCCATGGCTTGGATCCGATCTAGTAACTCATTCAGCAACGAGAGATCTATCGGGTCCATGCACCTGGAGTACACAGGATTGATCAGCACTATAGACGCTCCGGGAGCGTTTGAAATCGCTTTGGGGTAGTTTTCAGCCGAAGCTGGTCCGGGGGTATTGACTATATCTGGGCTCAATGTTGGATCCCAAGAGGAAGCAAACCCAGTGGCGGGGTACCCCATGCCCGAAGTCAAAGCCTTAGGTTTTGCAGGCTCTTCGGGCGAAGCTGAGAACCTTGTCAAAATAAGATCTCCTCGGGAGTCTGCGATGAACTCTTGGTTCCCAAATCTGATCTCCTGACCGGGGATGAAATTTCCAACCTGGCCGAGGTGGCCGGTCGGATCAGAGCGCAACACGACGCTGCCAAACGTCAAGAGTTGTCCAGGGACAAAGACGTCCCTATTGAAGATGTCCTCGCCGATGACTAGGCGAGCCATCAATCCTTTAGCGATCCCACATCGCAACTCTCAATGAAAGCACAGATAAGTCTCCAACATATCTATAATTTATAAAGTATTCATGCCATGCTTGCAACAATTTCATATGGTTTTGGTATGATTCAATTAGAACTAACCCCGACTAACGCTATTTTCAGCAGAACTACCATGCTGACATTTTTTGTGCAGAAATAAAAGATCTCGGAATGGGCTAAATATTGACGGTGATTTTTTGTGGGCCAAAAGAGACCCTCGAAGCTTCGAGGAAGAACCAGAAGCCTCGTGAGGAAGCCACAAGCTCGCTAGGCGCGCCCTACCCCCAGGGCACTTGGGGTGAGCTTGTCGCTCCCTCGTGGCCCCCCCTCGACGTGAAACCTGTGCCAAATAATCCTATAAATACCAAAACCCCCCAAAAGAACCGTAGATGAGAAGTTCTACTGCCACAAGACAATGTATCCACGAAAACTCAATCGGGACCTCGTTCCGTCACCCTACTGGAGGGGGAAATCATCACTAGAGGCCATCTTCATCATCTCGGCGGCCACCATGATGAGGAGGGAGTAGTTCACCCTCGAGGCTGAGGGTATGTACCAGTAGCTATGTATTTGTTCTCTCTCTCTCTCTCGTGTTCTTGATTTGGCACAATCTTGATGTACTGCGAGCTTTGTTAATATATTTGGATCTTATGGTGTTCTTCCATCTCTACCTTCTTGTGATGAATTGAATCTTTTCCTCTGAGGTTTGGTTATGTCAAACTTTTGGATGTGAGAGCACTTGATGTATGTCTTGCGATGGGATATCAGTGGTCACAATGGGATGTTCCATTGATTCACTCGATTTACGTTTCGGTTATCAACTTGCGGATTCCCGTGGTGACATTGGGGTAATCTATGCATAGGCGTTGATACGTGTTTTCATATTTCTTTCTCTGATAAGAAATCTTGGGGTACTCTTTGAAGTTTTTTGTGTTGGACTGAATTGTATGAATCCAAAATTGTGTGATGCACATCGTATAATTAACCCACGGATACTTGTGGTGATATTGGAGTATCTAGGTGACATTAGGGTTGATTCATGCGTGCCATTGGTGTTATTTTAGTATGAACTCTAGGGATGTTTGTGACCAATATTGTAATAGCTCAAAATATTGATCAGAAAAAATAACTTTGAGGTGGTTTCGTACCCTACAAAAAATTTCATCTTATGTTCACAGCAATAGGAACTTTGGAGTGATTCTTTGTTACACATTGAGGGATTGTTATATGATCCAATTATGTTATCATTGTTGAGAGATCTTGCACTAGTGAAAGTATGAACCCTAGGCCTTGCTTTCAAGCATTGCAATACCATTTTTGCTCACTTTTGTTACTTTCTACCTTGCTGTTTTTATATTTTCAGATTACAAAACCTGTATCTACTATCCATACTACACTTGTATCACCATCTCTTCGCCGAACTAGTGCGCCTATAAAATTTGCCATTGTATTGCGTGTGTTGGGGACACAAGTGTCACATCCCTAGCTTCTGGTAATGCTCTAGGCTAGCTCCATGTGCGCATCATGTTTATATTCTGAAAGTTGAAATGAGCAAAGTGAAAGCCTCATAAATCATTTTAACAAAGGGGCAAGAACCCTAAAAAAATGCATTCAGTGGACCCAAAATGCTCCACATTGGTGTCTGATATTTTTGGAAATGGTTTTGATCCATACCAAAAATAATGAACATTTTTGTGGATTATTTTGGGCACTGAATTTAAATCACTATTCTATTTGAATTTGGAAATATACTCAAATATATATGGGATATAATTCCAAATACTTCTGATATATTTTGTGTGCTTTGGAGAAGTCCATGAGGCAACATAAAAATGGTCAGAGAATATTTTGCATTTTTTTGAATTCATTTGAATTTGCAAAACGGTGGCAAAGTAATAAACAAAAAAATAAAAACAGAAAAACAGAAAAGGAGAGAGAAGGAGTTACCTGGGCCTCTTACCTGTACCAGCAGCCCAGCAGACAGGCCTAGCCCACCAGCGCCTCGTCTGTTGTCTTCCTCCCTCGTCCCAAAGTAGTTGCGTGCCAGCAGCAGCGCACGACCACGGCCACCTCCTCCTCCAGCGCAACGCCCCGCCCCTTCCAGCCGTGCCAGCGAGATGGCAGACCCCCTAGCCCTCTCTCACTCTCCCCCTCTGTCCCTCTCTCTCCCTGGCTCCCTTGCTCGCATCCGAGCATGCCTGTTGCCGTCGCACGCTGCCAACGCGGCCACCGAGCTTGCCTGACCTCCCCACCGCATCCCTAGGCTTTGTCGCGGCTCTGCACGTCGACCAGAAGAACAAAACAAGCCCGGGAGCCCCTCAGCCTCGCCATCACCGTCGTCCTCATCCTCGGAAGCCGACCACCGCCGTCGTTGATTCGCAGCAACCCGCTCGTCCCCCACCTCGCCCTTGCGCTCGTTGGACTCGCCGTGAGCTCCTCTTACTCCTCCCCCTAACCTCGTTGCTCTGCTCGTCCTCTAGCTAGCGATGTCGCCATGGCCGAAGCTTCACCACCGCCGGCCATGTCATCGTCGTGGCTGCAGATACCGTAGCTTGTGCCTGGGCGCGTCATGGTGCTCGGTTTGCTCCTAGGAGACGACCCCGACCACTAGTTCATCATGTCATGCACCAGAAGACCGAACTCGCGCGTGTCCGAACTCTGGCCGCCGCCTCCGTCGTTGTTGCCGTTGCTGCGGGCCTCCCCTCGCCTGACCACCTACCCTGTTGGATGCAGCGCACTCCCAACGTTCCAATGAGCCAAACCCTGCCTCAAACCATGGGCTATAGCAAAATCTTGATGACCTCCGCCGCGTTTTTGGTCATTGTCGGCCAAACTCTAGCGAGGTCGACGTGGCACATTTAATTAGCGGCTAATCACCCCGCTAACGAACCCCCTAAACCACTGACACATGGACCCCACTCCCTAATTAACTCCAGCTTTATGCCTGCTTAGATTAGTTATAACCCAATGGGACCCACACGTTAGAGTTGACCGTGCTGACGTGGCCATTGACCGGACCCACCTGTCTATGACACTAACCATCCCTGAGTCACTGACCAGTGGGCCCCACTGGTCAAGTTTGACCTAGTCAGCCGCAGTCGACCTGCTGATGTCACAGTGACGTAATGCTGATGCAGTAAGCATTTTCTAGGATTTTAAATAAATTAGAAATGATTTATTATTTCAGAAAATACTCAAAATTTCTAAAAATCATAGAAAATTAACCGTAACTCCAAATGAAATAATTTATATATGAAAAATGATCAAAAAAATCCAACCTATCCATCTGTACCATTTTCATGCATGTTAGAACAACCTATGGCTGTTGTTTACAACAAATCATATAAAGGGCATTTAAACCATCACATATGAAGTTTGGATTTGAATCTTTGGTTCAAACCAACTTCATTTAATTTGGTTTTTGTTGCATTAGCTCAAATCACAGCATGTTGCCATGTCATGATCATGCATCATAGTGTTGCATTGTATTGATTGTGTTTCCTCTTTGTTGCTGGTATTTGTTACCCTCAGTAGACGTGGTCCCGACGATGAGTTTGATGACACCGATGAAGAGCTATATCATGTTCAGAAGTGCCAGGCAAGCAAAACCCCCTTGCTCATTCTGATACAATCCCACCCTCTCTCTCCTGCTCTCTTTTACTACATTAGGACAACAACGAATCAACTGTTACATGTTGTGGTAGTTGAACCCCTTTCCTCTGCATGACCTGTCATTTCCACAGTAAATAGATGAAACCCACTAACATGAGGAGTTGTTTGAGCCCTGATGTGCCTACTCATTCATGCTTGTTTGTCATGCCTGCTACTGCTTAGAGTTGAGTCAGGTCTGATTCGTTGGGAATGAATTGGAATGGTGATGAACATGTCCTACTGTGTGTGAGCTAAGCGTGTGAACACGATTTGGTAAAGGTAGCGGTGACAGGCCATGTAGGAGTACATGGTGGGTTGTCTCATTGAAACCGTCGTCAGGAACTGAGTTCTGTGTTTGTGATCCATGAACAGTTACTACCACACATTGGGTTCCGGTAACTCAACCCCTCTCGACTTATTAATCAGCCTGATCTCTGTCCAGGAGTTGCAACTAGCTTCTGGTGTTTGTAGGTAGTGCTAGTAGTCTACCAAGTGGCACCCGGTACAGGTGGGCTTTGGACAAACTAGGTGTAGTGGCACGGTGTACCAAGTGGCACCCGGATGGTGGGCTTGGGAACCCTTCTCACATCGTTTGGGGATGTGAGCGACACCCCGGACGGTATCTCCTTGTGGATGGAACCCGAATAGGCGATAAACCTGGACTAGAGACTTGCGTGGTTAGTCAGGTCATGGCCGACACCCTCGCCAGGCTTCCGCTTGAAGGTTGCCGAGATACAAGACGTGTACATGGCGGTAAGTGGCGAGAGCGTGCGTGAAGAAGTACACCCCTGCAGGGTTAATATGATCTATTCGAATAGCCGCATCCGCGGTAAAGGACCTCTGGGTTGCCTATATAGTTCATAGACAAGTGAAAGTGGATACTCTAAAATGCGCAAGATAAGTGTGAGTGCTATGGATGGCGTTCTCGTAGGGAGACGGGGGCGGATCCATAGTGGTGTATTGACATGGTGAATATGTGGACTCATATGCGCCACCTCAAAACAGTTACTTTCAGTCGTAGTTCAGGATATCCACCGAGTCAAAGCTGGCTTGCTGCAGTTAAACCCCACCATCCCTTTGTTGATAATGATGCATATGTAGCTAGTTCTGATGTAAGTCTTGCTGGGTACATTTGTACTCAAGTTTGCTTAGTTTCTGTTTTTGCAGAGAGATATCAGTCTCGCTAGTAGTTCCGCGTGGACTTCGACGTTTAGCTTGTTACCTCAGCTACGATCTTGTGCCCTCGGCAGGATCTTGTAGATAGTCAGGCTTCTCAGCCCTTTTCCATTTGTAGGTGTCTGTACTCAGACATGTTAAGCTTCCACATGTGCTTTGACTTGTATGCTCTGAATGTTGGGTCATGAGACCTATGTTTGTAATATCTCGCTCCTCGGAGCCTAATGAATAAATACTCCGAGTCATAGAGTTTCGTTGTGATGACATGTTGTATATGCACATATCGAGTATATTGTGTGTATGTTATTGAAATGATTGGTATGTGTGGGATCCGACAACCTAGTTGTGTATTCTTGGTAGCCTCTATTGCCGGGAAATGTCTCCTAGTGCTTCCACTAAGCCATGGCAGCTTGCTACTGCTTCGAAACACTTAGGCTGGACGGCATGTGTCCTTCTTCGTTCTTGTGGCTGTCCCTTCGGGGAAATGTCATGCGTTGTTACTTTAAGTCCTTGTAGCTTGCTATGACTTGGGTTCATACGTTGTTGATCGACACGTTCGTTGCTGGGTCATGTATGCCTGTCCCTGTAGGTTAGCGCCACCTTGGGTTTACGACTAGTCATGTCGGCCCGGGTTCTTTGTCATATTGATGCTAGCGACACTATCATATACGTGAGCCAAAAGGCGCAAACGGTCCCGGGCCAGGTAAGGTGGCACCCGTGGGAATACCGTGCATGAGGCCGCAAAGTGATATGATGTGTTACATGCTAGATCAGTGTGACTTAGGATTGTGGTCTTGACAACAAGAGACTCTTTGTTATTTGGTTGCAGGGTTGTTTGAGAGATACCATCTTCATCCTACGCCTCCTATAGATTGATAACCTTAGGTCATCCACTTGAGGGAAAATTGCTACTATCCTACAAAACTCTGTGCTTGGAGGCCCAACATGAGTCTACAAGAATAAGTTGTGTGGTAGACATCAAGCACCAATGTCAGTGTCAAAACCGGCGGATCTCGGGTAGGGGGTCCCGAGCTGTTGATCTTGGATCGATGGGGAACAATAAATGCAGGGACAATATTTACCCATGTTCAGGCCCTCTCGAAGAGGTAAAACCCTACATCCTTCTTTATTATATTGATGTGTGTATATGATGGTTACAGAGTCGATCTACCTCGAGATCGAGTGAACTAAACCCTGGATGAGTAGGATGATGGTTCTTCTAGCCTCTACAGACTAAATCCTCTGGTTTATATAGACACCAGAGGTACCTAGGGTTACATATGATCAAGCGCCCTCAAGGGATAAACTTTCTATCTTCATCATCTAGACTTGGTGTGAGAACCCGAGACAAACGCTCCAGAAGCCTTCTATGTTTTTCGTTGTTGCCTTATGTTTTATTTGTTTGTTGTTTCATCATGGCATCATGGCCTTATGTTTTATTTGTTTGTTGTTTCGTTGTTGCCTTATATTTTTCGTCTGCTATTTCATCATGGCATCATGCATTGCATCCGCATGTTTTCATAAAACTCGTAGCCATTTGTCATTGTTGCTTCCCTTCTTATCTCCGTGGCATGTTGTGAGACCGCTTGTCTTTGTTGACCTTCTCTCAGACCAACCAGACCGCTCTCTTCTCTCTTTCTCCGAGACCAACAAAACCCCTCTTGTCCCCGTGGCCTTTTGTCAGACCCCCATTGTCTTTGAGGTCCCGTCTTGTCTAGATGTCCCCTCTCTGCACAGTGCGCAGAGCCCCTCGCACGCGTCCGAAAACTTACCCGAACCCGAACCCGGCTGTCATGACTGATGGATTCGGATCATCCCCAAACATCCCTAAAACATCTTCTGTTTCTCATCGGACCCACCTAGCCTATATTTCTCGAATGTCCGTTTGCGATCGGAGGGTTCGGATAACCCAACTCGGATTCCTCCACTATATATATTAGACCAATCCCTAATTCTTAGGAATCCTCCTGGCCGCCGCCACCCACCTCGGGATCCCCTCCTGATCCATTCCAACCAACCAGATCGCACCGACCGCCCCCTCGTTTTCAGCTTCGAACCAACCCGAGCCCCCTCGATCCACTCCTCGCCCGAGCCTCGAGCTCCTCCTCATCCCCGTGTTCGCCCTGACGCCCGAGCGAGGAGTTCCCCTCGGCCCCGTTGCCTGCAGCTCCTCCAGGCCTCCCGTTCGCTGTCACCCGTGCTCCCGCGACCGGAGCCCATGACCAGGTCGGCCCCATCGCGCCACCTCTCCCTTTCCTTCCTCTGGTTCCTTCCTTCCGCTTACATCTCGCCCCTCTCTGTGTTTTCCTCGCAGCAGCGCCGCCATGGGGACCTCGCAGGAGCTTTGCGCGGGATGCCTCCTCGCCCTCCCTCTTCCCCTTCCTCCCGCGACCGGATCCGGTCACCCCAACGCCCTACACCCTCGTGCCCCCGTCGGACCTCCTTCCTCCATGCCAAGTCCCACCGGCGCCATGTCCCACCTTCGCCTCCGACCTCGTATCCTCCCGCTCGCCTGCAAATGACGCGAGGCGTCTCTACCTCCTTGCGTTGGCCATCGCTAGGCCTCAACGCCCTGAAGCCGTACATCACCACTAGGGAGGCGTCCCTCGTCCCGCCTCTGCTTGCCGGCTTCGCCAGCCCCTCGGGTGAGCCGCGCCTCGTCGCTCCGTTGCCCTGCCTCCTCGTCTGCTGTTTCCCCCTCTCTGAACCTCCTCCTTTTCTCATTCGTACAGGAAGCAACCGGTGGAGCAGCTCGCTGTCGGGAGACCCCTCCTCGACCTCCATCGTGCCCAGTTTCTCGCCCTTCGTCCTTCGCCGCCGCGCAGGAGATCCCCGACGCCGCTGCTCTGCTTCTGCACCCTGTCGAGCATAGGACCGCGCCCGCAACCCCTGTCTCGCTCGCTCATCCCGAGCGTTGACCACGACCGCACGCGCCTAGGCCAGCCTCGCCTCGGCCCAGCTGGCTCTGCCTGGCCCAAGCCTCTCCACTGACTAGGCCTTGGCCCATGGTGAGCAGCCCAGTCCAGCGCCAGCCTGGACGAGTGCCACTCGCCGCGTGAGGCCTCCTCTACTTCGCTCGCAGCCCAGCTACCCAGCGCCTCCTGAGGCCCAATGTGAGCAGCCAAGCAGCCCAGTTCAATTCATTTTCGACCCGATGTGTTTTTTTCCCCTGCTGTGATTTTAGACATTATCCAGAGAACGCCGGTTTTACAGAAAGCCCCCTCCATGTTCATGCATTAATACCTCATTGACCATGCATCATATGTAAATACTCTATACATGAAAAATGCATAGAATTTCATCTAGTTTAATAACATGCAACTTTCATCCATGTTTAAAGTTTTTAAACTTGCTGTTTGATTAAGTTTGCATAAATAACATGTTAAAATGATTTATTTCATAACTAAATAACCATAGCTCCGAATTAAATAAACTTTATATGTAATTGGGGTGGAAAATGCATAGATTAATATGGTGGCTTTATTTTGCATGTTTAAGAACTATAAAATTGTGTATAGGACAGAATGGTAGCAAATTCAAAATATGCACATGGGGATTTTCCGGAATTATTGTTTGTTGTTTCGGCCTCATTTAAACTTGCCTAAATAGTTAGTTTACTTCTGCTTCACCTCTTGCCATGTTAACCAATATTTAATATTGTCTTGTACATGAACGAGAGCGAACTAAATAATTGAATGTGATGTTTTGTCAATATGCAACTCGTTGCATATTGAGCTCCACATAATTTATAGTATTGTTTGTCGCACTTTGCCATGCCATGCACATTTAAACCAGACATGCATCATACTTGTTTGTGCATCATGCCATGTTTATGCTTGTGTGTTCACCATGTTGTTTGCTTTTTTTGGTGTTGCTTCTTAGGTCTGGTAATGTTGCGGATTGTGAGGATTCATTCGACTATGCCCGTTCGTCTACTTCATGGACTCGGTCTTCTTCATAGCGGGATTTCAGGCAAGATGGCCGTCACCTTGGATCTCACTATTATATTTGCTATGCTAGTTGTCTCGATGCTATCTCCATATCGCGCTACCCACCACTTGTTTATCAAGCCTCCCAATATGCCATGAAACAGCCTCTAACCTTTCCATCATCCCAGCAAACCGTTGTTTGGCTATGTTACCGCTTTGCTCAGCCCCTCTTATAGCATTGCTAGTTGCAGGTGCAGTTGCAGGTTGTTCCATGTTGAGACATAGATATCATGAGATATCACAATATCTCTTATTTAATTAATGCATCTATATACTTGGTAAGGGTGGAAGGCTCGGCCTTTTGCCTGGTGTTTTGTTCCACTTTTGTCGCCCTAGTTTCTGTCATACTGGTGTTATGTTCCTTGATTTTGCGGTCCTAACATGGTCCAGGTTTATGCCCCCCCTTGACAATTCGCTTTGAATACAACTCCTCCAGCAAGGCCCAACATTGGTTTTACCATTTGCCTAATAACAACTAAAACTTGCATAGGGACTTTCCGAACCCCGAGGACTTAATTAACAACCCCGGGCTAGTGCTCCTCCTGAGTGTTGGTCCAACCAAGAGCCCCTTGCAGCCCCACCCTGAGGTAACTCGAGGGCTAGTGTTTAGTTGTACAGACTGCTCATCCGGTTGTGGCCTAAGACGAGATACGTGCGGCTACTATTAGGGTGTCGGCACGTTGGGAGGTCTTGCTGGTTTTGTTTTACCACTGTCGAAATGTCTTGTGCATTGGGATCCCGAATTTGATCGGGTTGTCCCGCGATGGAGGATTGTCTTCACGAATCATGAGCTTGTCGTGGGCTAAGTTGGGACAGCCCTGCAGGGTTTACTCTTTTGAAAGTTGTGCCCGCGGTTATGTCGCAGATGGGAGTTTTTAATATCCGGTTGTAGAGAACTTGACACCAGATCCGAATTAAAATACACCAACTGCGTGTGTAACCGTGACCATCTCTTTTTGAGTAAGTTCGAGAAGAGAACACGGTGGGGTTATGTTTGAACGTAAGTAGTTCAGGGTCACTTCTTGATCATTACTAGTTTGTGACCGTTTGCGTAGTTTCTCATCTTACTCCTGTACTCGTAAGTTAGCCACCATACAATACTTAATCACTTGCTACCACTTACCCATTCCATATCCTTTAAGCTTTACTAGTCTTGATACCCATGGTAATGGGATTGTTGAGTCCTCGTGGCTCACAGATTACTACAACAACAGTTGCAGGTACAGGTAATGCGATTATCTGATGTGAGAGCGAGCTTGATTGCTTTTGGAGTTCTTCTTCTTCGATCAAGGGATAGGTTCCGGGTCAGGAGCTTGGGATTAGCAGGGTGGATGTCGTTCTTCTTTTTTGTTTGATTTCATCGGTAGTCGGATCCTGCTCTTTTGTATGATGATTGCTATGTATTGATGAATGATTGTATTCATGTTGTTGCTTGTGGCGAGGGTAAGCCTTTATCTTGTATTCTCATCTATTCAGTACATGGTATGTTGTAATGATATCCACCTTGCTATGCGCTCGAAATGCGATTGTGCCCCAATCATGAATTCATCACGTGATTGGGATACAATCGCATCTTGGGCGCTACACTTGGAGGATACACCAAGGCTTTGTAAGTTTCCTCCTCTAGTACGGTGTTATCTGTAGCTTGGCCTTCCCTGACTGAATCCGGCATGGTCCACCAAGCCGGCCCATTAGAAATAGGCCAGCAGCCCGAGGACCCCCTAATCCATGACACCCTCAACCACTCTCGAGCCGTTCTAGCCATCACTTTCACTCACCCTGGCCAATTGATGCCCCTAGCACATGAGGCAAGGCCAGGAGGGCCTCCTGCCTCTGATCCTCGGTGGAGTTGGCCACGAATCCCCCACGACTATCCACTCCCTCCGGCCACTCTCTCCTTTGCCCACTGCCGCAGTCGAGCCCCTCGTGATCTCCTGAGCGTGTTGGTGCAGCCGGTTTGTCAGATTGTCGCCAGAACCAACAACTCCGACGGGCTCCACCACCCACCGTCTTAGGAGACTAAGCCTACGTCCCCGTCCATCCACCTCTGGCTATGCTTTAGGTACGTACGTGCTCCCCACGTCATGCTGAACACATCCTGACCATCACCGATGACCGTCGTTGCCTCCTCGCTGATGAACCACTGGCGACAGTGTCGTCGTGCTCTCTCTCTCTCTCTCTCTAACCCTGATAGGGGGGCCCACCTGTCAGCCGGTCTCTCTCGCCCCTAACCGTTTTCCAGTGGAGGTGCCTTGGAAAAATACGCCTTCGATGTGGCCTCTTCTGGAAATTATGTTTAATTAAATTTAAATTCATATTTGACCAAATATTTGACCGGCTATAAATCATGTTCTATAAGTCCAAATGAGTTTAAACTTTTTGCAGTAGTTTTGTCTTGAGCTAAAGTTTCTGTTTTCAAAGTTTGAGAATTTTCCTTGCTGTGTAGAATTTCTGGTGCAATAAAATGCTTTATGTGACATTTTTGTTTTGCATTTAAACTACTTTAAGAAGATCCTAGTTGTGTTGGAGAAGACCAGGAGTATTGTGACACTCCTCTGAACTAAGGCAAGCCACATCATTCATTTGCAAGGATGGCATTGCAATGGCAATGGTTTCTTTTGAATTTAAATTCATTATATGCTTTGCTCTTTAAATGATCCACTTGATAAAAGAATTTGCACTAGATTTATTTCATGTCATCTTACTACTATAGACAGTAGAAGCTCGGGTTATATGCTATGACTGAGTATGATGCATTAGTTACTCATATTCATCTTGTCATGACCCCATACACCACATTTCATACTATGAGTCGAATCATTTGCATTCAAGTTAAACATGATGATAATCCAACTTGAACAATTTTTGCTTGAATCATGGTGCCACCGAATCGAAATCACGAGTGCATCCACATTTGCCCGGATGGGCAGGCCATAATTCGGTCCATTGCCATGCCTCTTGCTGGTGCTAGGGAAGGTTATGCACTTATGCTACCATGTCCCGGTAGGCAGGCATAACCTTGTGTGCCCGAGTTGTACAGTACTGGCGTCCCTGTTTGGGACGAGTTTGTTTTAGTTTTGCCAAGACGGTGGCAGCCACGAAGGTGGCGGATGTCAAGAGTTGGCATCGGGGCCACCCATGACATAGCCCAAAGGGGAGTTTGTCAGAGTGGCCGGGAGAGTGCGATGCAATAGATTGGTTTTGTTGGAATGTCGTTGGTCCACCTGAATGGGAGCATGAGCTCATGAATTCCATGGTGTAGGTACAGTGTACTAACCTCTGTAGAGTGTATAATCTATCGATAGCCGTGTCCTCGGATATGGACATAGTTGGTAGTAGGTCACATTGTGGGTCAACAGAAATAATTAACCTGCACACTTAATAACACCGAGATGGCACATGCAGAAGTTAGTGGTCTTGTGAGGATCGCTATGGTTGAAGTTGAGGTGATCGAATGATGATCACAATGGTAAGTTGTTAATGGTGGTTATGAGGTAACCCGAGATGGTAAGTTAGTCCAACGAACCGTGATCATAATCCACGTACACATCTTGAAGAATAGTATCATGTTCATGCTCATGCATTAAATTGTTAAAAGCCTTGTTATTGTTTGTCGTGTTTTCTTTGGTTGTTGTAAGATTGCGAGTACATTCAAAGTACTCACCTGGCATGTCATGCCAGATGCAGGAGAAGCCATGCCAGGAGTTGATATCGATCGGGTCATCACGTTCTAGATCGTGTCCTAGCAGTGTCCTTGTGGAGTGGAGTGCCGCTACTTCGTCGTACGCTGTTGAGTAGGAGTTTCCCGTATCATCGAGGCCCCCAAGATGTCTACTAAATAATGTACATAAGTGCATACACACCGTGTGTGACTCTTGGCTTCAAATGTCATGTAATATTTGAACATGTGTATCCGCAAGAGATCAATAAAGCGGTTATTTTCTATACCAAGTTGTTGTCTGTTGCTAGAAGACTTGATCTATAGGATGGCAATGCAAGGTTAGCCGGTTGCTTTGAGTCGGGGTGCCACAGCGCTTGATATCAGAGCTGCGTTGATCGTAGGATGCCCTAGACAGCCGACACATTAGAAAAACGACAGATATAGGTCTTGTGGTGATCCGTGAATACATCTGCACTTGGTTGTTGCATTGCACGCATATAGCTTATTTTGTTGGTTAGCTAATGTTGTGAGTGTAGATGGCACCAGTTCCATATCCGTGTCAACCTGAGCCAGAACCTTCCACTTTTTGGCACCTGCTTCACAATGTTTGGTGTCGACTCTACCCCAAAGGTGATGACCCTGTCATGGAATTAACACGTCAGATGTCCTTAGTGTGAGGACTTAGTCGTGAGGCCAACGCATCTATGCGGTAGCTTGAGAGGGGTTGAGCGGAATTGAGAGACACAACACAAGACGAGGGTTTAGACAGCTTCGGGCCCCGGGAAACATCATCCGGTAACAACCCTACATGCTGTTTGAGGCTAGATCTCATTATCATCACGAGGGAGTCGCCGTAAACCGGCTCTCCTCTAGTTGTGTCTAGCCCTAGAGATTGTTTCTTGCTTGTCCCTCTTTGGGGAGCCCTGCCCCTCCTTATATAAGTTGAAGGGGCGGGTTATATGTAGAGTCCATCTCGGACTAAGACTTAAACTATTTTGACTTCCTTTCCTGGGCTTCTTAACGTCTGCCGGTTTAACATTGTCTGCCGGTTTAACATTGTCTGCCGGTTTAACAACGTCTGCCGGTTTAACATTATCTGCCGGTTTAACATTGTCTTAACACCTGCCGGTGCTACCATTTGTCTTAACTTTGCCGGTTTAACACTCGCCAGTTTACCGTCTGTCTTAGCCATCTGTCTTAACTCTCTGCCGGTTAAACACTAACCGGTTTAACAAGTCCCGGCCAGGTTACAACTCCGGCCGGGTCATACCATGGGGTATATCCCCGACATTAGCCCCCAGTTTAATTTGGATTTATCCATGTTAAACTTACTCTCATCATCCTTAAGTCCTTGTCACTTCCTTCTAGAAAATCCGATTTAATAGGCCAGCTTCATAATCAACTTGCTGACATTGGTTTCTTATAGAAAATATAGTGTGAAGAATAACTCCTTTGATTCACCTCCCAATGCTTAAAAACAATATTGGTCCTTGAAATACTCATCTGATTTTCAGCCGGTTTAAGGACATAGAACTTGCCGATTTATCATTGCCAAGATCACCGGTTTATAAATATTGAAAGCACCGGGTCATATTTTTAGTTAACATCCATCTTGAAAATATACCTATTATATGCCTATCACTTGTAGCCCCAAGTCTTAAGAAGGTAGCATAGCAACAGCTTAAGACTTGCTTCAATATAAATATCACAATCTTGAAGAAATCCAGGTTGTTCATCTCAATCATTAGTCAGAATTGAGTATTCCACATATGTAGCCCCCAAGTGCCGGGTTGTCATGCTTGCAGCAACCTGGGACTTGTAATTGCCTGATGCTCATAAAAACTTCAACCAGTGTAGCCCCCAAGGGCCGGGTCATTATGCAATAATGAGCAGGGACTTTGTAAATATAATCATGTAAACTTTGAACAACAACGGTGTAGCCCCCAAGGGCCGGCTCAGCAAGATAATATTGAGCTGGGACTTGATATATACTTCAATGAAAATAACATTATATGATGTAACCCCATCATGGGGCTTGAATTAACGTCCACAAGGTTAAGAGCCTTGTGCTTTACCAACTGAGCAGTAGACCCTTCAATGTAATGGAAAAAAGCTTTGTACCTTAAATTGTTGACAGAGGCAATTGGTAGCCCCCAAGGGCCAGCTCATTACAATGTGATGAGTCGGGTCTTCAATAATATGAGCAAAAAATGACTTTGCATTAGCCCCCAAGTGTCATGGTGCATGCTTGCAGCGACATGAGACTTGCATATTTGATGTAATCTCAACTTAAATAATATAGCCCCCAAGTGTCGGGTTGTAAGCCTGCAGCAACTCGGGACTATTCCTTCAATTGTAGAATAAATCATATCCACTGATAATATGATAGCCATTGCGCTAAAGCGACTTTGAAAACCTTAATCATAATACTAGTTATTGATAACCATAATAAATCCAGCCATGTTGGCTATTAAAGATTTGAATAATATACCCAATGATTTATAAGCGCATGATTCCAATGGCGCAATCCAAATATATACTGGCGACTTATAGTCCAAAGCCAGGTCGGGTCAATAAACACCGGATTATAAGTGATTATGTACTGACAGCGTGTAGTTGAAAGTCGAGCCGGGTTAATGAACACCGGGTTAATTTGATGACTGATAGTCATGCCGGGTCAATAGATACCGGTTCAACATAAAATTTATCAAAAGAGAAAAATCTTGACAAAGGCAAATAAAACCGTGTAGTCTAGGCTTTTCAAGGGCTACCAGGCCCAAATTCGAGGCTTTTCATGGGCTGCCAGGCCACTGAGTTAAACCATTTTGCAAAGCCTTTTAAGATGGGCCTCCAACTAACCAATCATCGTTTTAACTTTGACAAGTTCAGGGTCTGTATAAGATTGACTTGTCAAACATTCGGCGGGTCATGCCAGGATTACCTGGATAGGAGTGGCTTACTTGATGAAGGCAGGTTAACCCGGGGTTTTAGGTGAATACACCAGGCTTCCAAGCCGTGCTTGATAGCATATTACAAGGGTCCTTTCAAACTCTTTGTTGCAGTGCACATAGAGCCCCCAAGTAACTTTGCGAGTTGTGCTCAATGGGTGCCTATGTTTGAGCTGTGCATAGCAACAAGACTCTCTTTGGCCCCTTGGGTGTGAAGCTCCCAAGCTTTGTTATGGCGTGATAGCCGGATTAATGGACAGAACTCCACTTTGTCAGCTAAAGCCCCCATGTAACCAATAATATGATAAGCCAATAAGGCGGGATACCCATGTTTGAACCATGCATCATGGCAACAGGTCCTCTTCGGCAACCTTTAACTTTTTGCAAGAGATAAATTCTTCTTGAACCGGGATTTTAAACTGGATATTAAGAGCTTCAAAGCTTTGTGAGGGACAGTTTCCTCTTAAACCGGACTATAAATCGGAAGCATCCTTGTGAGTCGGAATATTTCTGAAGGCCTTTAAATTTTTATCAATATAACAGTAGCCTCCGGGACCGGGTTATCTCTCCCTCCATCGTCCTGGGGTTCTTGAATTTGCTGAAACTGGCAAGACTTGCTGAGTCATATCATCGTAGCCCCCGAGTCTTAAGATGACTCAAGGAGTTGTCTTGAGATTCTCCGTACTTGACCATAGCAGAAGGTATATATCATCGGTGTTAATAACGCGATGTAAATCCACAGAAGATTGAGGTGACTATGGAGGGTTATAATTGATCCTGTATGAGCCGTGTCAGCAACTCGGCCAATGGTTCATCCCAGCTGGTTGTTGAAGATAAACCGCAGTGGCAGTGATTTGTGTGCCCTGTCCACTGAATCATCCGGCGCAGGCAGAGGCTAAATTGTCATGCCTTGCTTTAGAGTTGTTGGAATAACTCGGACAGCGGTGCGGCGGTTTGTCCATCTCCATTGGGCAACGACATAAGTGCTGTCCGGGCGAATCGATGTAGACCGGACCACTGCATGTGTTGCCTGTGATGTAGGTCAGCCCCGGCATGTTGATAGTTGAATGCCCATCTGTTAATAACCGCGGTGATGATGTATACCAGTACGACCTCCATATATCCTTGTAAATTGGACCGCTGGATGATGCACACAGGATTTTTATACCCGTAGTGTAATGGTCTCTTCTATATGGAAGAATTTTTCTGCATAAAAGGCAATGCGAGAATAAATGTTTTCAAAGAATTATATATATATATATATATATATATATATATATATATATATATATACTGGAAAGAAGATAAGGCGGATAGCACCTGATATTTTCATCATATGTACAAAGACGCTGGTGCTGGATAATGCATCGTAATGCTTATGGCACCCGGCATGATTGAGGTCTTTCACGTGGGGAGATAATCCCTTTTTTTTGTAGCCACAATCTGATGGTTAAACTAGGCATTTTCCTCCTGAACCTGCGAGGCAGGGGCAACACAACCCGGGCGGGGGTGACTTTGGAAGCACCATGAAGCGGGGCCGGGTCAAGACCGTAGCAGTGCAGATTAAAGATGCGGCGGTGATTCGGCGAAGGCGACGACCCAAAACTGCACCGGTGAGGGCGACCACAGTGGAGGGCGCGTTCGCAATGGAGGTGTGATGCCCCCGATTCAATCGTACACTAATCATGCACGCAAATGTGTACGATCAAGATCAGGGACTCACGGGAAGATATCACAACACAACTCTAAAAAAATAAATAAGTCATACAAGCATCATAATACAAGCCAGGGGCCTTGAGGGCTCGAATACAAGTGCTCGATCATAGACGAGTCAGCGGAAGCAACAATATCAAAGTACAGACATAAGTTAAACAAGTTTTCCTTAAGACGGCTAGCACAAACTGGGATACAGATCGAAAGAGGCGCATGCCTCCTGCCTGGGATCCTCCTAAACTACTCCTGGTCATCGTCAGCGGCCTGCACGTAGTAGTAGGCACCTCCAGTGTAGTAGGAATCATCGTCGACGGTGGCGTCTGGCTCCAGGGCTCCAGCATCTGGTTGCGACAACCAGGTAGAAGGGAAAGGGGAAAAGAGGGAGAAAAGCAACCGCGAGTACTCATCCAAAGTACTCACAAGCAAGGAGCTACACTACATATGCATGGGTATATGTGTAAAGGGCCATATCGGTGGACTGAACTGCAGAATGCCAGAATAAGAGGGGGATAGCTAATCCTGTCGAAGACTACGCTTCTGGCAGCCTCCGTCTTGCAGCATGTAGAAGAGAGTAGACTGAAGTCCTCCAAGTAGCATCTCCAAGTAGCATCGCATAGCATAATCCTACCCGGCGATCCTCCCCTCGTCGCCCTGTGGAAAAGCGATCACCGGGTTGTCTGTGGAACTTGTCTGGGTGTGTTATATTAAGTATCCGGTTCTAGTTGTCATAAGGTCAAGGTACAACTCCAAGTCGTCCTGTTACCGAAGATCACGGCTATTCGAATAGATTAACTTCCCTACAGGGGTGCACCACATAACCCAACACGCTCGATCCCATTTGGCCGGACACACTTTCCTGGGTCATGCTCGGCCTCGGAAGGTCAACACGTCGCAGCCCCACCTAGGCACAACAGAGAGGTCAGCATGCCGGTCTAAATCCTATGCACGCAGGGGTCTGGGCCAATCGCCCATTACACACCTGCATGTTGCGTACGCGGCCGATGAGCAGACCTAGCAACCTCCATTACAAAGGAAGTTGCGTTAACGCAGTCCAACCCGGCGCGCGCCGCTCAGTCACTGACGTCGTGAAGGCTTCGGCTGATACCACGACGTCGAGTGCCCATAACTGTTCCCGCGTAGTTGGTTAGTGCGTATAGGCCAGTAGCCAGACTCAGATCAAATACCAAGATCTCGTTAAACGTGTTAAGTATCCGCGAACACCGAACAGGGCCAGGCCCACCTGTCTCCTAGGTGGTCTCAACCTGCCCTGTCGCTCCGCCACAAAGTAACAGTCAGGGGCCGTTGGGAACCCAGGCCCACCTCTACCGGGATGGAGCCACCTGTCCTTTCAGCCCCCTCATCAGAATCACTTGCGGGTACTCATCGAGCTGACCCGACTTTAGTCACCATCTGTATAGTATGTATGTATGTATGTATAGTATATACCCGTGATCACTTCCCGAGTGATCAAGGCCCAATAGTATAGCAAGGCAGACTGACAAGAATGTAGGGCCAATGATGATAAACTAGCATTCTATACTAAGTATTTAGGATTGCAGGTAAGGTATCAACAGATGTAGCAACAATGTCAGGCTATGCATCAGAATAGGATTAACGGAAAGCAGTAACATGCTACACTACTCTAATGCAAGCAGTATAGAGGAGAATTAGGTGATATCTGGTGATCAAGGGGGGGGGGCTTGCCTGGTTGCTCTGGCAAGAGAGAGGGGTCGTCAACTCCGTAGTCGTACTGGGTAGCAGCAGCGTCGGTCTCGGTGTCTAGCGGAAGAAGAGGGGGAAGAAACAATGAATAAAATGCAAACAGATGCATGATAATGCATGACAAAGCAAAACGTGATGCTAGGCGTGCCCTAACGCGGTATGAGGTGATGCCGGTGAAGGGGGGAAACATCCGGGAAAGTATCCCCGGTGTTTCGCGTTTTCGGGCAGAGGAGCCGGAGGGGGAAAGTTGCGAGTTCGGTATGTTAGGGATGTGTGGCGGACGAACGGGCTGCGTATCCGAATTCGTCTCGTCGATCTGAGCAACTTTCATGTACAAAGTTTTTCCATCCGAGCTACAGTTTATTTTATATTAACTTTAAAAGATTTAATCATTTTTAGAATTTATTTAATTTAACAGAAATGGAATATGATGTCAGCATGATGTAGAGGTGATGTCAGCAGTCAACAGGACAGTTGACTGGGGTCAAACCTGACCTGTGGGTCCAGTGGGACCCACTGGTCAGTGACTGGACTAATTAAACAGTGTTAACTGGACTAATCTAATACTAATTATCAAGCAGGGCCCACTGTCAGTGTCTAATTGGTGAATAGATTAATTAATCAATTTAATTAACAGATTTTCTATTTATCTAAAACGTTTTATTGACTCGGCCCCACATGTCAGTGGGTTGACTCAGTCAACGAGTCAGCTGGGCCCACCCGTCAGTGGCTCAGCGGGCCCCATACGTCAGCGCCAGGTCAGCCTCGCCGGCGTCGGCGCCAGAAGTGCTCCGGTGAGCCTCCCGCGGCGGCGTACGTCGGGAGAGGGGTCGGGTTTCGTGCACAGGGGGTTTCCGGGGTCGTAGCTAGGTGCGTTCGACGCGGTTCGACGTCGCACACAAGATGGAGGCGACGGCCGGGGCCAGGAACGACCGGAACGGACGGAGACGACGGCGGGCGCCGGCAACCGAGAAGGAGAGGTGAGGTCGATCCCGAGCGTGCGGTCATTCCCGAGCTCGATGACGAGGTGTACTCGAGGCAGCCGAGCGAGGCGGAGCGGTAGGGCGCGTCGGCGAGGCGATCGGGAGGCAGTGGCCGCGGGATCGACGGCGGCGCGTCGACGACCGTGCACGGACGAACGAGACAGAGAAGAAGAGGGGTGAACGAGGGGGAGCGAGGGGGGGGAGCGAATGGATAAGGAGGCCAGGGGGGAGGAGAGGTGGATCTTTATCCACCCGCGGCGCCTGTAGCGGCGTGGTTGGCGAGGTGGGTTCGGCGGCGACAGCGGACGTGCCTCGGTCGCTTGAACAGAGAATAGAGGGAGGCGGAGGAGGCCGTGGTGGGCTGGGCTCTAAGCACTGTGCACTTAGGCCAGTGCACAGTGGCCCTTTTTTTTATTTCTTTTTACAGAAAGGGGGTTTAGCAATATTTTGAGCTTACATAAGATTTTGCAAAAATGTGAAACTTGGTTACATAATTACTTTGCAATATCCAGCACTGCCACAAAAAGTTTGGGCATTTCAGGAGTTGTCCAAGCATTTTTAGAAAATGAAAAGGACATCTTAAATACTGTTGGACCAGATAATAAATTCCCAGGAGCAATTTGGGAATTCCCAAAAAATGTTGGCTTCAACATGAAAAATATCTAGGGATTATTTGCCATAGGATGAACTATTTTATTTGCAAGAAAGAAGAAGCAAACATTTGACATGCAATTTGAATTTGAATTAGAAGCAGATTTTGGACAAGTGGCATTTTGGCATGATGATCATGATGACATGACCTTCATTAGGGGGAGATTACTGTAGTGTGATGCTGGGGATGTTACAAATCTCCTCCACTACAACAAAATCTCATCCCGAGATTTAAGTGCGGAAGTAAAGAGTAACTTCAGGTGAACCGACCCTTATAGGGTGAATTGTCTGGTGAACAATGCAGGGTATGTGACAGAAGTACCTCTCGAGTTGAGTTTAAGAAAACACCGAGAGCAAAATATGAAGGTACAATAAGAAGTTTCAAGCGAATGGACAAACGATCGATACGAGAAGGGTTCAGAGCATCGGGAATAGATCATCTCTCGGAGGGTGGCTCGCGATAACACACAAAGCCAAGAGCATAAGATACTTCGGCACCAAGGTTGTACAGGAGAGTCAGGCTTCGATCCTGTGGAACTGTGGGTTATGAGCCCACCATGTGGGTTAAAAGTAGAAAGGGGGCCGATAGCGAGGCATGTCAGATGATAGACTGTCAGTTATGTTGGCATCAACTTTGGTACCAAGGGCGAGGGATGAAGAGAACCATTTTCCTGCTCGCAAGGCGAGGCGGACCAATAGGCTATGTTTTCGTCCATCGGTGGTTACCGAAATGTCATCAATAACAATAACAGAGTCTTACTGATTGTGTTGTACACCGAGGTGTTTACATAAGCAGGGAAAAAATACTGCTTATATCATATAGATCACAAGAAAGATTAACAAAACAATGGAAAGGAAATAAATGTGATTATCAAATTGAACACAAGTATTTGGAGTATATCCTTCACAAGAACAAAGGAGAGCAGGATATACAAGAAAGGGCAGCAAGTAGATAACCACTTTGGTAAAGGGGGCGAGGAAATTCATGACGTTACCCATACAGCAATGTTTTGGATAGGTGATCAAGAAACATTTAGCATTGCGCCTCCAATGTTCTTAATGATGTTCGGAGTACCACAACCATGCTTCGGGATAGAATTGACATGATCATCAGGTAAAGTTCGGATCTTGGGAACACAAAGGATCCATCAGGAATTTCTAGAACAGCTCATGCAATTTTATCAGGGAAAAGAAGAGGAGGTGGCCGATGGGTTCAGCATCAATCCATCGACCTGTCAAAAGGGACGTATTTCCAAAATTATATGAACAAGTTTGTGTTGGGAGGAAGGCAAGAATGTTGTCGATGATAACACCAACCATCGAGGGGCAAGGATGGTACTTCTCATTAGGAATTCGATTGATATCCTGAAAGAGCTCAGAATATTGATGATGATCACGACACCTTTGTTGAGAGATTTCATGAAGAGGTAAACGATCGACGATGACATCAAGTCAAAGGAATGATGAAGCGAAAGGTTATTAGATCCACAGGTGCGACAAAAGCTCGAAATAAAGCTTGTTGTTTGAGGTGAAATGATAAGATGAGGAAGATCGACGTAAGCTTAGCCCATCGTCGGAAGTAGTGCTCCAGGAAGAAGGACTGGGTAGCACAGTTAAAATTAGCTGGATAATGATATAGCCGATCAGGCTAGGAATGATGTGATGGAGTATCATTCCAATGAGAATTCACAAGAGGTAGTGCAATGACACAATATCCTCGAGATAACAAGGGGCAATACTCGAGGTAGATCAAAAATAGAGGTTGGACAGATGAAATGATCTTCAGAAGACAAGTATTTTAACTTGTCCGGGAAATGGAATTAAGGAGAAACTATGGTCGGAACCACGACTATGAATGATCAAACCACCGATACAAGATGAACTTATAACAAGGGGTAATCATTTTTACGAGCAGCTTCCATAATAAGTTCTACATCGGGTCCATGGGCATGAACACAAAGGTTCAAGGTCGACTCCCTCTTCTTCAATGCATAACCTTTCATTCACTCCTCGTTTTCGAAGAAATTGTAGTGCAGAAGATTTATCTGGCGAAGTACCAGAAGATTAAGACTCACATCTCTTTTGAGTTCACACAGATTAGGGAAGGCATAGGTTCAACCCGTAGGGGTATCTTAGGAACATATACCACTAGCTTCAGGATTAAAATATACCAGCTCGAACGCAGAGCATGGTTGACCAAAGCATATGATAGAATTTACCAAAGGTATTATGTGTCAGGGCAAAACTCACAAGTTTAAAGAATATGAAGGACATTGTCGCATAATAATCCAACCAAGGATATGGCGGTCCATAAAAGATCTGATGTGAGTATCAATACTCACCTAGAAGAAGAAAGAATACAAAGGCATCGGGTTATAGATATAACTGGATAATTTCAAAGCTTGAATACAAAGGAATTACGATTTTTAGATCAGAAGATCTGAAGCATAGGCTCTGATCAAAAGATAATTGAGTAGGATCGATACAGATCCACAATCAATCAAGGTTCGATTTGACAAGAACAAGCTCATGTTTGGAGTGACGTCTGAGCCGGAAGGATGAATGCTAGGATCTGACTGAGGATTACGAGCATTCGCGACATATTGGATCAAGGGACTCGAAACGATAGTGACAGAGGGTGTCAATGAAGATTACTAGAAGTATGGAATTAACCATAATGCAAGCAAACTAGAATTTCAACAACAATAGGCTGCTGAGGATTTTTGGAAGATTAGATAGTATTTCTGAGTATTTAGGAAAGCATATGAACAACTGGGGATGAACGAACCCTGGTTAAGTGAATTATCCACAGTGCAAAAGAAGCTGCAAAGCAGAAGGCACAAAGGATTCTCGAAACAACAGATAGTACTAGGGGCATCTTGTAATAACATGATCAACTGGGGATGAATGTACAAGCGGCAAGGTAGTTACTTACGGGGATTATTGGTGGTCAGGAACTGCAAGGCAGTGGGCACAGGGTCTCGAGAAACATCGAGGAGTATCTGCAGAATCTTCTGGTGAAGCAAGCGATCATCGGTAATGTCAGGGCTCTCCGCGAGGAAGTGGGTACGAGAACCTAATGTCAGAGTTAGTAAAATTTTTAACCCGAATAGATAAGAGATCAGAGTCCCAGAGTATAGACGAGGAATAAAAGATCCTAATACCACCCAATGGCGACATGGGCCCATAAGCCACACAGCCAAGTTAGTAAAACCGTTTTTGGATGACTAGACTCAACTTCGGCCAAGGAGATGGAAAGGGGGCTACCTACAGGCAGTCGGCTCTGATACCAACTTGTGACACCCCCGATTCAATCGTACACTAATCATGCACGCAAATGTGTATGATCAAGATCAGGGACTCACGGGAAGATATCACAACACAAGTCTAAAACATAAATAAGTCATACAAGCATCATAATACAAGCCAGGGGCCTCGAGGGCTCGAATACAAGTGCTCGATCATAGACGAGTCAGCGGAAGCAACAATATCTGAGTACAGACATAAGTTAAACAAGTTTGCCTTAAGAAGGCTAGCACAAACTGGGATACAGATCGAAAGAGGCGCAGGCCTCCTGCCTGGGATCCTCCTAAACTACTCCTGGTCGTCGTCAACGTCCTGCACGTAGTAGTAGGCACCTCCAGTGTAGTAGGAATCATCGTCGACGGTGGCGTCTGGCTCCAGGGCTCCAGCATCTGGTTGCGACAACCAGGTAGAAGGGAAAGGGGAAAAGAGGGAGAAAAGCAACCGTGAGTACTCATCCAAAGTACTCGCAAGCAAGGAGCTACACTACATATGCATGGGTATATGTGTAAAGGGCCATATCGGTGGACTGAACTGCAGAATGCCAGAATAAGAGGGGGATAGCTAATCCTGTCGAAGACTACGCTTCTGGCAGCCTCCGTCTTGCAGCATGTAGAAGAGAGTAGACTGAAGTCCTCCAAGTAGCATCGCATAGCATAATCCTACCCGGCGATCCTCCCCTCGTCGCCCTGTGGAAAAGCGATCACCGGGTTGTCTGTGGAACTTGTCTGGGTGTGTTATATTAAGTATCCGGTTCTAGTTGTCATAAGGTCAAGGTACAACTCCAAGTCGTCCTGTTACCGAAGATCACGGCTATTCGAATAGATTAACTTTCCTACAGGGGTGCACCACATAACCCAACACGCTTGATCCCATTTGGCCGGACACACTTTCCTGGGTCATGCCCGACCTCGGAAGATCAACACGTCGCAGCCCCACCTAGGCACAACAGAGAGGTCAGCACGTCGGTCTAAATCCTATGCGCGCAAGGGTCTGGGCCCGCCCATTGCACACCTGCACGTTGCGTACGCGGCCGGTGAGCAGACCTAGCAACCTCCATTACAAAGGAAGTTGCGTTAACGCAGTCCAACCCGGCGCGCGCCGCTCAGTCGCTGACGTCACGAAGGCTTCGGCTGATACCACGACGTCGAGTGCCCATAACTGTTCCCGCGTAGTTGGTTAGTGCGTATAGGCCAGTAGCCAGACTCAGATCAAATACCAAGATCTCGTTAAACGTGTTAAGTATCCGCGAACACCGAACAGGGCCAGGCCCACCTGTCTCCTAGGTGGTCTCAACCTGCCCTGTCACTCCGCCACAAAGGAACAGTCGGGGGCCGTCGGGAACCCAGGCCCACCTCTACCGGGATGGAGCCACCTGTCCTTTCAGCCCCCTCATCAGAATCACTTGCGGGTACTCATCGAGCTGACCCGACTTTAGTCACCATCTGTATAGTATGTATGTATGTATAGTATATACCCCTGATCACCTCCCGAGTGATCACGGCCCAATAGTATAGCAAGGCAGACTGACAAGAATGTAGGGCCAATGATGATAAACTAGCATCCTATACTAAGTGTTTAGGATTGCAGGTAAGGTATCAACAGATGTAGCAACAATGTCAGGCTATGCATCAGAATAGGATTAACGGAAAGCAGTAACATGCTACACTACTATAAAGCAAGCAGTATAGAGGAGAATTAGGCGATATCTGGTGATCAAGGGGGGAGGCTTGTCTGGTTGCTCTGGCAAGAGAGAGGGGTCGTCAACTCCGTAGTCGTACTGGGTAGCAGCGGCGTCGGTCTCGGTGTCTAGCGGAAGAAGAGGGGGAAGAAACAATGAATACAATGCAAACAGATGCATGACGATGCATGACAAAGCAAAACGTGATGCTAGGCGTGCCCTAACGCGGTATGAGGTGATGCCGGTGATGGGGGGAAACATCCGGGAAAGTATCCCCGGTGTTTCGCGTTTTCGGGTAGAGGAGCCGGAGGGGGAAAGTTGCGAGTTCGGTATGTTAGGGATGTGTGGCGGACGAACGGGCTGCGTTTCCGAATTCGTCTCGTCGATCTGAGCAACTTTCATGTACAAAGTTTTTCCATCCGAGCTATGGTTTATTTTATATTAACTTTAAAAGATTTAATCATTTTAAGAATTTATTTAATTTAACAGAAATGGTATATGATGTCAGCATGATGTAGAGGTGATGTCAGCAGTCAACAGGACAGTTGACTGGGGTCAAACCTGACCTGTGGGTCCAGTGGGACCCACTGGTCAGTGACTGGACTAATTAAATAGTGTTAACTGGACTAATCTAATACTAATTATCAAGCAGGGCCCACTGTCAGTGTCTAATTGGTGAATAGATTAATTAATCAATTTAATTAACAGATTTTCTATTTATCTAAAATGTTTTATTGACTCGGCCCCACATGTCAGTGGGTTGACTCAGTCAACGAGTCAGTTGGGCGACCCGTCAGTGGCTCAGCGGGCCCCATACGTCAGTGCTAGGTCAGCCTCGCCGGCGTCGACGCCGGAAGTGCTCCGGTGAGCCTCCCGCGGCGGCGCACGTCGGGAGAGGGGTCGGGTTTCGCGCACATGGGGTTTCCGGGGTCGTAGCTAGGTGCGTTCGACGCGGTTCGACGTCGCACGAAAGATGGAGGCGACGGCCGGGGCCAGGAACGACCAGAACGGCACCGGCGACGAGTATAAACGGCGCCGGAGTACGGGCACGAGCGGGTTCAGCGTTAGAGCGCGCGAGCGGCCAAACTAAGCAACTAGGCGGGGTCTACGGCGCTCCAGGAGCTCGTCGGAGCTACTAGCTCGAGAGGAGGAGCTCGGTGGGGAGCCCTACGACGGCAATGGCGGACGGTGGAGCTCAGCTTGCGGGCGAGCTAGATACGGCGAAAGGCACGGCGCGAGGAGAGGAAAGGAGGAAGGGAGGAGCTCACCGGGCGGCCAAGAAAGGCCCGTGCAAGCTGAGGAGCAGCAGCATTGGACGAAGACGACGGCGGGCGCCGGCAACCGAGAAGGAGAGGTGAGGTCGATCCCGAGCGTGCGGTCATTCCCGAGCTCGATGACGAGGTGTAGTCGAGGCAGCCGAGCGAGGCAGAGCGGTAGGGCGCGTCAGCGAGGCGATCAGGAGGCAGTGGCCGCGGGATCGACGGCGGCGCGTCGACGACCGCGCACGGACG
>NC_041385.1:327078054-327083569 GCF_002162155.2 Triticum dicoccoides | reverse complement strand
GGATAAGGAGGCCAGGGGGGAGGAGAGGTGGATCTTTATCCACCCGCGGCGCCTGTAGCGGCGTGGTCGGCGAGGTGGGTTCGGCGGCGACGGCGGGCGTGCCTCGGTCGCTTGAACAGAGAATAGAGGGAGGCGGAGGAGGCCGTGGTGGGCTGGGCTCTAAGCACTGTGCACTTAGGCCAGTGCACAGTGGCCCTTTTTTTATTTCTTTTTACAGAAAGGGGGTTTAGCAATATTTTGAGCTTCCATAAGATTTTGCAAAAATGTGAAACTTGGTTACATAATTACTTTGCAATATCCAGCACTGCCACAAAAAGTTTGGGCATTTCAGGAGTTGTCCAAGCATTTTTAGAAAATGAAAAGGACATCTTAAATACTGTTGGACCAGATAATAAATTCCCAGGAGCAATTTGGGAATTCCCAAAAAATGTTGGCTTCAACATGAAAAATATCTAGGGATTATTTGCCATAGGATGAACTATTTTATTTGCAAGAAAGAAGAAGCAAACATTTGACATGCAATTTGAATTTGAATTAGAAGCAGATTTTGGACAAGTGGCATTTTGGCATGATGATCATGATGACATGACCTTCATTAGGGGGAGATTACTGTAGTGTGATGCTGGGGATGTTACAGGAGGCGAGGACCGTGACCATGGCAGGTCGAAACCGCGGTCCAAGGGCGAGGTGGACCGGCGGGTCGACGGAGGCAGCTCCGAGGAGTGCTAAAGCGGGGCGATCCGGATGCGGCAACAAGGGCACTCTGGCGGGTCATCGAGGTGCGTTTGCGGTAGCGGCGGGTTGGAGAGGTATAACCGTGGTTGGTTCAAAGCGGTGGCGAGGCGATGACTAAACCGGTGGCGGGTTGAAGAGCTGCGTCGGCGGAGGCCTGCGGTCACTGCTCAGGGTGCGGCGGTTTGAGGCGCCGAGAGGCGCTTTGAACGGTCGGCAGCTCAAGCTTGGTGGCGAAGATGGCGACTCTGAAGCAACGAAACGAGCCATAGGCGTGACCGCAGTAAACCGGCAACTCGAGGGCGCGAGGCGAGCCACGGCCAGAGGGACGCCGGGCGGAGTAGTGACTCGACGGCGGGGCGACACGCATCCAGGGCGACTCGGGAAATGGTGGTGGAGGGGCCGAGGCAGCTCGCAGCGACTGTGGTCCGATGCGTAGCTGGCACGCGGTGCGGGGGAGACGACCGGGCGGAGTAGAAGCGGAAGCTCCGACGGTAGAGGGGTGAGGCAATCCCGGGTCAACACTCGACAGGAGGCCGGGTCGGCAGTGGAGCCCCGAGACGGCGCCGGTGCGTGGGAGGAGACAGAGTCAGCTCACGGGGCGCGCGTACTCTAAGGACGGCGGGAGAGGCTCGGCGACTCGGGAGCAGGCCACTCGGAGGCGGCGGTGGTTCTGCCGGCTTACAGCGCGGTGGCTGAGAGGAGTCCCCAAGTTTGAGGCGACCGGGTTGACAAAGTGGGCCACGGTGGATCGAGCGAAGACGGGTCCTCGACCACAGAGGCAACAATCATGAGCTCCCAATCCAGGGCGGCTCGAACGATGGTGACTTGGGCGATGGTGGTGAGCGCAGAGGCGGATTCGGGGAGGTAGCATGATGCGGGGACGACTCATATCCTTCGACGTTCCCATGCTCCGGCGGGTTGCAGCGGCGGCTTGGTAGGCGATGCTGGACAGCAGGAGGCCACGACGCGGTCAGGCGAGTTGGACGCCGGACGGGACAGGCCGCACAGAGCCGGCGAGGTGGCGAACGGGGCCGGGCGTAGCTGGGTCGCGGGATGCCAGAAGAGGCCAGTCGGACTGCAGGGAAGGCGGTGTGGAGTCGGAACGGCGCGGACCCGGCAGGGGCGAGCGGGAGGACGGACGCGCAGGAGGCCGGGTCGCGCGACCAGCCTGGTCGGATGGGCGTAGGCCGGACGCGGCCAGGCTCGGGGCGACGACCCAGAGCCGGCGCGGGCGCAGATGGCGGGGGAGCGGGACGCGGCCAGGCTTGGGGGAGGCCGGGATGGTGAAGGAGGCCAGGCACGGCTGTAGAACTCGACGGGCGACTCAGGGCGCAAACACCGTGGCGACTCAGCAGGCAACGGGCTGCTTGCGCCGGGGCAGCTCAGTGGACTGGCGACCAGCGCTTTACGGCAAAGGCGGCTCGCAGGTGACTCCGTGTAAGTGGAGCAAAGCGGCGGCGGATCGACTCACAGGCAGTGGGCTGTTGATTTGGCAGTTTACGGGGTCAGGAATAACATGGCGATGTCAAGCAGGGTGAAGCCACGGCAGAAGCAGCCGGACTCAAGTGACTCAGCGCGCTGTAGCTCGCGGCAAGAGAAGCTCGAGGCGCTCGGCGATTTTAGCAGAGATGGGGGTGATCTGGTGACCTAAAGGGGCCGATTTGAAGATGCCAGGCGACTCAGGCACAGCTCATGGTGGTGGAGGTGACCCGGCGACAGGCGGCGACTTCGCGGGTTACGACTGAAGCAAGACCGGGACAGTAGCCCATGACTCATCGGCTTTGGTGACTCTGGGAGCACCTCCATGCAGTGATTGGAGCAGCGATTTAGTCAGAGATGAGCCAGGGGCTTCGGATTAACCGACGTTGGACTACAGCAGCTGGCGGGTCAACAGAAAAGGCAATTTGGGCGAGTCGAGGCACGACCGTAGCTGTAGCAGAGGCAGAGACCATGGAGGTTTCAAACTCCGAACCCTTCCCTGGGTTGTAGTTATTTTAACCGTAATCAACCGGATTATACGATTAGCGGTGGGACCCTGCAGCGATGAACCGAATCTTTCTTAGCACTTTGTTTTCTTTCCTTGACTTTTTCTTTGCTGTTGACGGTTGAACAGTGATGGTGACTCTGATCATACAGATTTTGGAGAGCCAACGACGGAACTTGACACACCGGTCATACTGGCGATTTACAACAACCATCAAATCGCAACTTTAACTTCCCTCATTAAACCTTCCAAACTATGAGCCTGGACCGATGAACTTCAAACTGATACAGATCCTTTCAAACCGGCTCTTTCATCCGGAAAATTGCAAGCTCCTCGATCCCTGTGAGAGATCACTCCAAGAACTCATCACCACCATGCGCGAGCCCCACGGTGGGCGCCAACTGTCGTGGAATTAACACGTCAGATGTCCTTAGTGTGAGGACTTAGTCGTGAGGCCAACGCATCTATGCGGTAGCTTGAGAGGGGTTGAGCGGAATCGAGAGACGCAACACAAGACGAGTGTTTAGACAGCTCCGGGCCCCGGGAACCATCATCCGGTAACAACCCTGCATGCTATTTGAGGCTAGATTTCATTATCATCACGAGGGAGTCGCCGTAAACCGGCTCTCCTCTAGTTGTGTCTAACCCTAGAGATTATTTCTTGCTTGTCCCTCTTTGGGGAGCCCTGCCCCTCCTTATATAAGTTGAAGGGGTGGGTTACATGTAGAGTCCATCTCGGACTAAGACTTAAACTATTTTGACTTCCTTTCCTGGGCTTCTTAACGTCTGGCGGTTTAACATTGTCTGCCGGTTTAACATTGTCTGCCGGTTTAACATTGTCTACTGGTTTAACAACGTCTGCCGGTTTAACATTGTCTTAACACCTGCCGATGCTACCATCTGTCTTAACTCTGCCGGTTTAACACTTGCCGGTTTACCGTCTGTCTTAGCCATCTGTCTTAACTGTCTGCCGGTTTAACACTAACCGGTTTACCGTCTGTCTTAGCCATCTGTCTTAACTGTCTGCCGGTTTAACACTAACCGGTTTAACAAGTCCCGGCCAGGTTACAACTCCGGCCAGGTCATACCGCAGGGTATATCACCGACAGACCCCGTGTACCAGGTGTATCGAGAGTAGCTTGCAGACACTGTGTATGAGTATCGTGCGGAGGTCATCATGCACAATAGCAAGGGCGAACCTGCATCTACACCCCACCAGGCGATCCAGTTTGCCACATTTGAGGTTCTCACCGACTTGTGCTATAACAAGATTCAGATGCAGACACACCCAGGTTTCTATTTCTACCCATCCATGTTCGATACAAGACGCATCTGCTTTCCTATCACTGATCCAGAGTGTGATTGTTCAACTAGCAACCTTTCTTGTTACATAAGGCTGGGTACCTCTTGATCCACAGCCTATCCCAGGAGTTGAACGACACTCGAGATGAGCTCGCTGCCGCTCGATCTGTGTTTGCTCCACCTTCACTTGCATATACACCACTCGTTCCTCCAGTTACTTTACCCCACCCACGCCCGTTACACCCGTACTTTCCTAGAGTAACTTGGATACGTCGACGGTGACTCCTCAGGAGTCACCCGCTTAGTGGGCTTTACTTCTTGTTACCCCGACTGCTCCTATGCTTTGGAGCCATCCTGCTCCAAACCCTGAGGGAGAGCCATCCCATCAGTGTCGTCGTGTTTCCTTTATTCCGGAGTTTTCTGTTAGTATTATCAGTTCCGATTCAGAGTCAGAGACCGTGGAGACACCAGCAGGAGCGTTAGGTTGCCCGTTTGATCATTGCAGACACGAGTAGACGAGTATGACGTTGATGTACTATCGGATGCATGTATTAGTATCATCCATGATGTTGTATTTCCACATATCATGTCTGATGTTATGTATATTTATGTTGTTTTCCTTTATTCGCCTTGGTTTTCCTCACCTTTTTCTGGGTTGTTGCTTTGCCTTCTCAATTTTTCCCTTTATGGATGTTGCTCATCACGATGCTTCATATTCAGAAACAAATATACGATGACAAGGTGTGGCAGTAGCAGTCATGGTGGCGCAATATCCCATTTCGACGATCTGCCAGACAAGGAGGACATTCTCCAGAACCATATCTGCCACCCCTCCTCCACCTCAAGCACCCACAATAGAGCAGATTATATGGATGTTTGAGGAGAAGAGTAATCGGGATTTGATGGAATTTTTGACAAGCATGCAGACTATGTTGGGTAGAATAAACATAATGGTAACCATTCCAAGTTGCACTACAAAAAAAAGACACATCCTTGACATTTTGGGCCGAACGAATTTTTTTTCTGTCATACATATGACACTTCTATGACGATAATTGTGACAAAACCCGGTATCATCATAGATGTGGTGGGCTCCTACTTCTATGAAAAAAAATCATGACAAAAAATGGGCTTTTCGTCCTGGGAGGGTCGGAGACGCAGCTGCATGACATTCTTTGGGCTGTCCATGACGGAAAAAAACATGGAAGAAGCGAGGGCGAGGAAAATTTCGGGGAGTTCTCGGTTACGGTGGGAGGTCGAGGGCCGAGCGATGCACATTTCTCTCGTACATGTACGCGCGTGCGTGCGAGGCGTTGGCTCTAACTGAACCCGAGCGAGGCGTTGGGCTCTAACTGAACCCAAGTGATTGCACTGCAGGCTACGCGTTACTGAACCCGAGCGGTCGATCGATGGCTGTTAACTGAACCCGATCGAGCGATTCCTTCCCTAATGCTGCTAACTGAAGCCGATCGATTGGATGAACAGTGAGCGTTG
>NC_041385.1:327020820-327077625 GCF_002162155.2 Triticum dicoccoides | reverse complement strand
GGTGGGGGTGGATGCAGGATCCCGTGGCATTGCCTCTGGATGAACAGGACGACCCCGTGGAGGGCTGGATGAATAGTAGACGATGGAGGGGTGCCCGTGGAGGGGTGGTTGAACAGTAGCCGATGGAGTAGCGCGCGGTGGAGGCTGGATGAACATGAGCCCGTGGAGGCTGGAGGAGGTCGACGGTAGCCCGTGGAGGCTGGAGGAGGTCGACAGTGGAGATGAACAGTATCTCGTGGAGTCCCGTTTTGCGGTACGCCACACCCCTCCCGATGAACAGGACCCCCATTCGATCGTAGCGCTCCAACACAAGTCCGTTTCATCCGTTTTGCGGTACGCCACACCCTCCCGATCAACAGGACCCCCGTTTCGACCGTAGGAGGTCCGTTTCCTCCGTTTTGCGGTACGCCAGACCCCTCCCGATGAACAGGATCCCGTTTCGAACGTGGCCGGTCGAACACAAGTCCGTTTCCATTGTTTTGCGGTATGCCAGGCCTCATTTCCATCGCCTGTTCCGTCCAAGCCCTCACGACGACGCATTTCGTTTCGACCCAGCCGGTGGGCTCCCACGCGTTCTGTTGCCTCCCGATGAACACGACGCATTCCGTTGCCTCCCCATGAACACGACGCATTCTGTTGCCTCCCCATGAACACGATGACGACGCTGTTTCTCCGTTCCGACCCAGCCATGTACACGAGCCCTGGCCGTACGTATGCGCGAGTAGGCGTTCGAGACCCCGCCCGTATGTACACATACGTGGCCATATTTTCTTTCTTGCACCCTGGTCGTTGTACGTACGTGTACATGCTACGTGCGCGCCTCTACTACGACACGTGTGCGCCTCTACATCGACCAGTATATATGTACATACACGTTCACGACCAGAATGACAACGCTACGTAGGCTTCGACTAGGTGGGTCCCGACTGTCAGGCACTTCCTTGCGTGTGAAGATGTAGCTGGTGGGTCCCAGCAGTCAGAGGGGCGAAACGTTTTCTTTTGCCCGGACGCACTTCCTTGCATGCGAAGGTGTAGCTGGTGGGTCCCAGCAGTTAGGGGGCGAATCGTTTTTTTCCTGGACGCACTTCCTTGTGTGCGAAGATGTAGCTGGTGTGTCCCAGCAGTCAGGGGGGCGGATCGTTTTTTTCCGAACGCACTTCCTTGCGTGCGAAGATGTAGTTGGTGGGTCCCAGCAGTCAGGGGGCGAATTATTTTTTTCGCGAAATACGGTGGCCCGTCTGGTGGGTCCTCGCTGTCATGTGGAGGAATAATTATTTTGAGTGTAATAAGGAGGCACTTCCTTGCGGCTGCCGTGGACCCAGCTATCAGCCTCTCCACGTACAGTCCACGCCCGATGGAAGTCGTTCCTTGACCACGTTGACCACGTCGCACCGAGAGCACCACAGCGGTGGACGACGGCGAGGCCTAGGAAGGGGACGACATGGAGCCGGGGAAGACACGGCATTGGATGCACACGCGGAGAGGAGTACGAGGGTTCACTGGTTCGGCTGCGCTGCTATCGCTGCAGAATAACAGGGGGTGTGGGTGAGTGGAGGGATGGCCTGGCCAGCGGTGGGAGTAGTAGGGGGCGGTGAGGCCACCGCGGCAGCACAACCAGCCACGAGAGGCAGGAGTAGGCAGCACGATCGGTGCTTCTTTGGGCAGCTGGAGCAAGAAGACCAGAGGTTGAAGAAGCACGATGGCCGTTGGATGGACATCGTACGGTCACTGCAGCTAGAATCATTTATATTGACTAAGTTGACAAAGCCCTTGTTATGTCAACTTAGTAGGCCCACAGGTCAGCTTCCGAAATGGTGGGCCCCAGATGTCAGGGGGAGGAATCATTTTTTGGGCGGGTGAAGCTAGACTATCCGAGATTGAAGAAGAAGCACGGCATCCGTTGGATGGACATCCAACGGCCACTGCTCCTAGAACCGTGTGTTGACTATAAGTTGACAAAGCCTTGCATACGCGTCAACTCTATTTTTTAGGGGACGTGTCAACTTAGTAAGGCCAGAAGTGTGTGGCAGAGAACTTATAGCCCATTTGAGATTTGTAAGAATGTGTAGCCCATTTTTGAATTCTAATGGAATTTACTACAACCCATTTACAGTTTGTTAAAGGTACAACCCATTTCAACCAACCGTTCAAAACAGAATTCAATAAAAAATTCCCACATTTTGATGGGATCCGAAATATTTTTATCCCAAAATTTCTAGTCAGATTAAATACAATTTCAATATAAATTTATATTGCGTAAAAATCCAACGAAACATTGCGCTTGCAACAATTAATGAAATTAAAATTTTCAATATCCAAAAATAATATTTTATAAAGTAATTACGTGTTTGGTGCATTTTTTATAGTTACTGCCCAGTTTTTATAATTACATCCCATTTATTACTTCTTAAAGCCCATTTTCTTGTTAAGTCTAATGCATCCCTCCTAGGAAAGATTTGCAGCCCAGCGGGGCGGAGAATAACAACTAGACCTTGCCTGGGTATTCCTCAAAAAAGTATAGCTAGGTTAGCCATTTTCAGCTTGAAAAAAAATTAATATCTGGGGTGGATATCTGGCCTGGGCTAGATGGGCCACAGACCGCCCAATTAATACCTACAGCGATGTTTTCGTTGTTGTTCAGAGGAGAAAAATTAATATATGGGCTAAACATAAAAAACTATACAGTGCTCACACCTCAAAAACACAAATACTGCTCAAGCTGCTTGGTCCAAGCTGTCGGCCGCTTCTTGTGCAATTCTCTCGTTTATTGACTACTCCCTCCTTTCCGGTTTATAGTGCTCAATTCAAAAATCTCACCAATCAAGGTAGATGGCGAGTGGTGGAATAGTTTTTGTAGTTTTGCAAAAGCACCTAATTAATGCTCTTGTTTTCCTCAAAAAATTATGTTTATCAATGCATTAATTGCATTGCATGCATGCATAAAGTACATGCATTGGTCAATTTTTTCTTAATACTTGCATGCAATGATTTAATGCACCTTGGAATCTGAACATGTGATGGAAAACAACCAATTGAGCCTTATAAAATGGAAAAACTAAAATTTTGAGATAAGCCCTATAAACCGGAAAGGAGGGAGTACATAGGTTGACAATGGTGTGGGACCGTGATGTCAGGAAACAAGGAGGAAGCAAAATAAATTATATATATATAATAAGGAGGCACTTACATACGTGAGGCTATGTCCCTGGTGGGTCCCCATTATCATCCTCTCCAAGTAAAGTCATCTCCTCGCCCGCGCGCGCTTTCCGTTCGAAACAGTCAGCGCCGCCCGCCCCGCTTCCTGGTGCAGGCGATTGATCCGCCTTCAAACGACACAAGTGCCATCCGTCCGTCCATCTGCTGCCCACATTAATGATATGCGGTTGCCGAGGCGGCTACTCCGGCGCCACACGTCCGTCCCTCCGCCGTCCACCATTGCTATATAAACTGCTGCGCCGGCCATAGCCGCAGTCATCCGCATCCATTCCCTTTCTCCTGTCCACACCACTACTACCCACCACGGCTTCCTCGCGCTCCAGCGCTCTTCGGGACGGGCGGACGATGGACCACAAGGAGATGGCAGCCATTGCTGCCGACCGGCTGGCCGGCAGGCAGCCGGAGGACGACGACGTCCCAATGGAGAACATGGTAGTCGATGATCCGGCGCCAACCCCCTCCTCCGTGCCATCTTCACCGGTGCATTGCACCATGACCTTCGGCGAGGCCCATGCCCAATATATGGACACGGTGAGGCAGATGCGTGAGGAGCAGTTCCGGGAGGCGCAGGCCGATGCCGCCTACAACCACCATCTCCTCCAGGAGCACTTGCAGGCGGAGGAGCAGATCGCCGTGGAGCGGGCGGAGCAGGAGGCGTTGCTCGACTCGTACCGCTCCGCCCGCAAGGGACTCCTCGAGTGCTGGCGGTACCGCATGCGGGTGGCGGAGGCTGCGACCGCCTACAAAGAGGCTAGCAAAGAGGGCGATGAAGCGGGCGAGGCGCTGTTTGGCGAGACCGAGGACGAGGCAAAGGACAATGCCGACTCCGACGAGTCCCCGCTACGCTGGCATCGACGAGGCCCTGCTCCACCGAGGCCCCGCGATGCCAACAACGAGGCAAAGGACACCGCCGGCTCCGCCGAGGCCCCGCCCCGCCAACAACGAGGCAGAGGACATCGCCGGCTCAGCCGAGGCCCCACTGAGGGAGTCCTGGACTAGGGGGTGTCCGGATAGCTGAATTATTATCATCGGCTGGACTCCAAGACTATGAAGATACAAGATTGAAGACTTCGTCCCGTGTCCGGATGGGACTTTCCTTGGCGTGGAAGGCAAGCTTGGCAATACGGATATGTAGATCTCCTACCATTGTAACCGACTCTGTGTAACCCTAGCCCTCTCCGGTGTCTATATAAACCGGATGGCTTTAGTCCATAGGACGAACAACAATCATACCATAGGCTAGCTTCTAGGGTTTAGCCTCCTTGATCTCGTGGTAGATCTACTCTTGTAATACCCACGTCATCAATATCAATCAAGCAGGACATAGGGTTTTACCTCCATCAAGAGGGCCCGAACCTGGGTAAAACATCGTGTCCCTTGTCTCCTGTTACCATCCGCCTAGACGCATAGTTCGGGACCCCCTACCCGAGATCCGCCGGTTTTGACACCGACATTGGTGCATTCATTGAGAGTTCCTCTGTGCCGTCACCGATAGGCTCGATCGCTTCTTCGATCATCAACAACGATGCAGTCCAGGGTGAGACCTTTCTCCTCGGACAGATCTTCGTATTCGGCGGCTTTGCACTGCGGGCCAATTCGCTTGGCCATCTGGAGCAGATCGAAAGCTACGCCCCTGGCCGTCAGGTCAGATTTGGAAGTTTGAACTTTACGGCTGACATCCGCGGAGACTTGATCTTCGATGGATTCGAGCCACAGCCGAGCGCGCCGCACTGTCACGATGGGCATGATTTAGCTCTGCAGCCGGACAGTGCCCTGGAGGCCGCACACGAGTCCGCTCTGATCCTCAATTCGGAGCCGCTGCGCAGATCGAGGACGGGTGGCTAGACACCGCCTCGGGGGCTGCAACCTCTACGGCGATGGAGCCGAACACTGACCTTGTCCCTCATGAAGCTCGTGACTCCGAGGTGCCGGACTCCGAACCTCCCGCGCCCCCTCCAATCGAATCCGATTGGGCGCCGATCATGGAATTCACCGCTGCGGACATCTTTCAACACTCACCTTTCGGTGACATCTTGAGTTCACTAAAGTATCTCTCGTTATCAGGAGAGCCCTGGCCGGACTGCGGTCAGGACAGTTGGGATGCGGACGACGAAGAAATTCAAAGCCCACCCACCACCCACTTAGTAGCCACTGTCGACGATCTAACCGACATGCTAGACTTCGACTCCAAAGACATCGACGGTATGGACGACGGTGCCGGAGACGACCAAGAACCAGCGCCTACTGGGCACTAGAAAGCCACCTCATCATATGACATATACATGGTGGATATCCCAAAGGATGGGAATGGCGAAGGAACAGCGGAGGATGACCCCTCCAAAAAACAGCCCAAGCGCCGGCGGCAGCGGCGCTGCTCTAAATCCCGCCACAGCAAGAATGGAGATTCCAGCACCGGAGATAATAACACCCCAGACAGTGCCGAAGACAACCCCCTCCAGCAAGATTCAGCACAGGAGGACGGAGATGCCAGCCCTCATGAGAGAGCAGCAGATGAAGAGGTAGAGGATTGCATGCCTCCCTCGAAGACGAGGCAAGCCTCAACGACGACGAATTCGTCGTGCCTGAGGATCCAGTCGAACAAGAGCGTTTTAAACGCATGCTTATGGCCACGGCAAACAGCCTCAAGAAAAAGCAGCAGCAGCTTAGAGCTGATCAAGATCTGCTAGCCGACAGATGGACTGAAGTCCTTGCGGCCGAAGAGCATGAGCTCGAACGCCCCTCCAAAAGCTACCCTAAATGCAAGTTGCTCCCCGATTAGAGGAGGAGGCATATGAACCTGCATCACCAGCGGACAATACGGCTGACCGACCACCCCGTGGCCGCGACAGAGAGGCCTCTAGGCCCCCCACTAGAACCGTACCCCAGCATTGCTCGAAAAGCACAAGGCCACAGGGGAACGCTCTGGACTTGCGAGATATATTGGAGGATAAGGCAAGACAATCAAGATCGATCTATGGATCGCGTGGGCGCCCCATGATACGTGACGACAACCTTCACGCCGGACACAGTAAGTCTGGCCGGGCCGAACACAGTAGACAAAGCTCTTTTGAACTTCGTCGTGATATCGCCCAATACAGAGGCGCCGCACACCCACTATGCTTCACAGATGAAGTAATGGATCATCAAATCCCCGAAGGGTTTAAACCCGTGAATATTGAATCTTATGATGGCACAACAGACCCCGTGGTTTGGATCGAAGACTATCTCCTTCATATCCACATGGCCCGCGGTGATGATCTTCACGCCATCAAATACCTCCCACTCAAGCTTAAAGGACCAGCCCAGCATTGGCTTAACAGCTTGCCAGCAGAGTCAATTGGGAGTTGGGAAGACCTGGAAGCCGCATTCCTCGATAACTTCCAAGGCACGTATGTGCGACCACGAGACACTGACGACCTAAGCCATATAATTCAGCAGCCAGACGAATCGGCCAGACAATTCTGGACACGGTTCCTAACTAAGAAAAATCAAATTGTCGACTGTCCGGATGCGGAGGCCCTCGCGGCCTTCAAACATCACATCCGCGACGAGTGGCTTGCCCGGCACCTAGGACAAGAAAAGCCGAAATCCATGGCAGCCCTCACATCACTCATGACCCGCTTCTACGCGGGTGAGGACAGCTGGCTAGCCCACAGCAACAACCTTAGCAAAAATTCTGGCAGTCCGGATATCAAGGACCGCAATGGCAGGTCGCGTCACAACAAAAACAAATGCCGCATTAATGGCGACAATAGTGAGGATACGGCAGTCAATGCCGGATTCAGAGGCTCTAAACCCGGTCAGCGGAAAAAGCCATTCAAAAGAACTACTCCGGGTCCGTCCAATTTGGACCGAATACTCGACCGCTCGTGCCAGATACACGGGACCCCCGAAAAGCCAGCTAACCACACCAACAAGGACTGTTGGGTATTCAAGCAGGCAGGCAAGTTAATTGCCGAAAACAATGACAAGGGGCTGCATAGCGATGACGAGGAAGAGACCCAACCGCCGAACAATAGAGGACAGAAGGGTTTCCCCCCACAAGTGTGGACGGTGAACATGATATACGCAACCCACATACCCAAAAGGGAGCGGAAGCGTGCACTCAGGGATGTATACGCGATGGAGCCAGTTGCCCCGAAGTTCAATCCATGGTCCTCCTGCCCGATCACTTTTGATCGAAGGGACCACCCCACCAGCATCCGCCACGGCGGATTCGCTGCATTGGTTTTAGACCCAATCATCGATGGATTTCACCTCACCAGAGTCCTGATGGACGGCGGCAGCAGCCTGAACCTGCTTTATCAGGATATAGTGCGCAAAATGGGCATAGACCCATCAAGGATTAAACCTACAAAGACGACCTTTAAAGGCGTCATACCAGGTGTAGAGGCCAATTGTACAGGCTCAGTTACACTAGAAGTGGTCTTCGGATCCCCGGATAACTTCTGAAGCGAGGAGTTAATCTTCGACATAGTTCCGTTCCGTAGCGGCTATCATGCTCTGCTCGGACGTACCGCGTTTGCAAAGTTCAACGCGGTGCCGCACTATGCATACCTCAAGCTCAAGATGCCAGGCCCTCGAGGAGTCATCACGGTCAACGGAAACACTAAACGCTCTCTCCGAACGGAGGAACATACAAAGGCTCTCGCGGCAGAAGTACAGTGCAGCCTCTTAAGGCAATTCTCGAGTCCGGCCGTTAAGCGGCTGGACACGGCTAAACGTGCCCGGAGTAACCTACAACAAGACCACTTGACACGTTCCGAGCACGCGTAGCAATGCGGCCCCAACCCCAGCCCCTGCAAAATTTCAAGACAAGTCCTTTGCGTACATCATTACGCTCTGGAGATACCATGGGCATAGGGGGAGGGGCACGACCACGATAGGCCCAGAATGCAGCTTAACCACACCAGGGGCTCTCAAGTGTGTCGTTCTTTTTTTCTCTCTTTTTCTTGTTTTTTACCCACAGGACTCCGTTCATCAGAGGCCTTGTCCGGCAGTAGACCTGTCGAACTCACGATGCAACAGCCAGGGAAGGAGAAAGGCTACGACGAATATCCAGGTGGTCTCCATTACGAGCATTAAATCTGTTTTATACACCATTCCGCAGCCTACCCCTGAAGGGGGACATGTTTAATAGTCCCATCCCTTGCTTATCGCACCATTTGTATCGTTCTGCATTCACAACAGTATTTCTTGAATAAACAATGCAGCACCTTTTTGCTTATAATTGCATTTCTTTCTTATACATATATGACATGTTGCATCCGTACACTTTGGTGAGGCTAAATACACCAGGGGCTTATGCTTCCGCATCATGGTGTGATAAGTCTGAACACTTTCACAAGTGCGGCACCCCAAACTTATAGCATTATATGCATCGGCTCCGAATCATGTCTTGGGTCAATAGTTGGGTTTGCCCGGCTCCCATGTTTTGGTACCTTATGTTCCGTTGTATCGGCTAAGGTAGCACTGGGAGAACCACTGCGATTGCACCCCAGTTGAGCTGGGCGAGCGCCTCAGTGGAGAAAGCTAAAACTGACCGTCATGATGAGGCGAGAGCCGATCGCTGTTCGAGAGGTTTTTTCGAGTCCCTAAAGACTTATGCCGCTTAGAGCGAGGAACCGGCTTTGTCCGGCCCAGGCGTGGATAGCGCCCCAAATTCGGCCTTCCAAACACTAGGGGCTTCGCCGAAATTTAAAATTGTAGAATTCTATGGCTAAGTGAGAGTGTTCAAGCATTATAAGTCCGGTTGCCTTGTTCGTTGTGTTGAGCGCCTCCCTAGATGGACCCAAAAATGGGAACAAGAGTGCTCAAATTTATCCCGAACACCCCAGCACTCGTGGCATGGGGGCCGAAGCCGACGACTTGCTATCTCTCAGATTTGATAAACGGCCACACAGAAGGTAATATTTTAAATTAACAAGCGTTGCTTAGCGCATATGAACAAAGTTTTCAGCGCACAGGATAACAAAATGCGAGTCTACTCAAATATTACATCTTTGGAGCACTCACCCGCAATAATGCGGGCACCCTTCAGGACACTCTTGTAATACATCTCGGGTGTGCGATACTCCTTGCCCGGCGGTGGTGCGTCCGTCACAAGCTTCTCAGCATCCATCTTGCCCCATTGCACCTTTGCGCGGGCAAGGGCCCGACAGGCACCTTCAATGCAGGCGGAGTGCTTGAAGACTTCAACCCATGGACACGCATCCACCAGCCGCCGCACCAGGCCGAAGTAGCTCCCAGGCATGGCCTCCTTAGGCCACAACCGAACTATGAGGCCCTTCATGGCCTGTTTGGCCACCTTGTGGAGCTCGACCAGCTGCTTCAGCTGGTCGCTAAGGGGCACCGGATGTCCGGCCTCAGCATACCGAGACCAGAAGACCTTCTTCGTCGAGCTCCCCTCCTCGGCCCTATAGAAAGCGGCAGCATCGGACACGCTGCGGGGCAGATCTGCGAACGCTCCTGGAGAGCTCCGAATTCGGGTAAGTGATAGGTAATTCACACTCACATGCTTACTTTGCATGAAGAATGCCTTACCCGCCGCTATTTTCTTCAACGCCTCGATTTCCTGGAGGGCCTTGTAGGCTTCGGCCTTAGCGGCTTTGGCACTCTCAAGAGCCGATGCAAGCTCGGACTCTCGAGTCTTCGAGTCAAGCTCCAAACTCTCATGTTTTTCCACGAGAGCCTGGAGCTCTTGCTATACCTCCGCCACCCGCGCCTCCTGCTTCTCTCGCTTGGTGCGCTCCGCGGCCGCATTACGTTCGGCCACGGACACCGCCTCCTTCAGGGTCGCCACCTTGTTTGTGGCCCCTGCAATACCCATGTTATCCTTGTCATCCTTCTTGCAACCAAATCCTTTTCTGTAAGGTACAATTTTAATAAGGTGTTACTCACCTTCCTTATCCTCGAGCTGCTTCTTGGCACGGCCGAGCTCGTTCTCGGACAGCTCGAGGCTTTGCTTCAAAGTATTGACCTCCGCAGTCAGGGCGGCAGAGGTCAGCAGCACAGCCTGCAATCCCATATTGACATATTTTTTTATGACTCCTGCGTATATCTTTTTAGATCCTCAGTCCGGCTTTTCTTCCCGAATACCGAACCGAGCATCAGGGGCTACTGTCTATGCAGTACTATTTTACATATATCAAAATTCTTACCTCAAAGCCTGTTAGAAGGCTGCTGCAGGCTTCGGTCAGCCTGCTCTTGGCGACCTGAACCTTCTGAATCACTGCACTCATGACAGTGCGGTGTTCCTCTTCGATGGAGGCGCCGTTGAGCGCCTCCAGCAAGCTATCCGGGGCCTCCGGTTGGACGGAGGCCGCCGGCGTCACGGTCTTGCCCTTCTTACGAAGGGGCCGCCCACCGGACTCCGGAGCCACTACAGGTTCCGGGGCGGAGTCCGGTGCAAAGTCCGGGAGGTTGCCCTATGGCACCTCCGGGGCCTCCTCCTCCTGGCGGGTCCCTTCCTGGGATCCCACCTCGGCGTCGTCCGCATCACGGGGGGTGCAGGTGGTCGGAAGAGAATCCATATCTGACACACCCAAGGACCCGCTCGACGAAGAGGGAAGATCATCCTTGGGCGGACTGCAGGGTAGTATGCGGCATTAAAAAGACACCATGTGGCGAAAAGAAAAACCATGAAGTTATTCGGGAGTCCGGATACTTATGACCTCGCCCGGGGCTTGGCCCTTGGAGGCCAATCCTCGTCGTCATCACCGGCGTTGGTAGAGCAGTCCGGGGGAAGAGTCCTTCCCTTCTTGGACCCTTCGGCCTCCCTCGTTGGGGAGGCCTTCCTTTTCTTCCCTCCCCCAGCTGGGGGAGAGGCCTCCTTCTTCTCCTCCTCGCCTTTGTGGGAGGAGTCTGCCTCGGAGTCATCGTCCGATGACACCTGAAAACGGGAACTCATTCGAGTGCCCGTGGCCTTCTTCTTGGCCTTCTTCTCCGGCACCACGTGGGGTGCCAGAGCCAGCAGCCCCGTTAAGCGGGCGTCCGCTGGGTCTTCTGGCAATGGGGCCGGACAGATAGTCTGTTTGGTCTTCTTCAGCCAGTCCTGTTAATGGAGGGGGAATTTAGATCCCGCATAGAGTCAAACTATGGAAAACAAGTGTCCCGTAAAGGGAAAAATCGCTTACCTCGCTAGCCGGACGCTGCGAGCTGAATCCGTGATCTTCGGTAGCGGATGCGGGAGCCTCGGCGCCCTTAAACAGCACCCTCCAGGCCTCTTCTTACGTAGTGTCGAAGAGCCTGCTCAAAGTCTGGTGCTGCGCCAGATCGAACTCCCACATATTGAAGTCCCGTTGTTGGCACGGGAGAATCCGGCGGATGAGCATGACCTAGACTATGTTGACAAGCTTGAGCTTCTTGTTCACTAGCTTTTGGATGCAGGCTTGAAGTCCGGTCAGCTCCTCCGAATCACCCCATGTACGGTCACTCTCTTTCCAGGAGGTGAGCCGTATGGGGATGCCAGACCTGAATTCGGGGGTCGCTGCCCATTCAGGGTCACGCGGCTCGGTGATGTAGAACCACCCCGATTGCCACCCCTTAATGGTTTCCACGAAGGTGCCCTCGAGCCAAGTAACGTTGGGCATCTTGCCCACCATGGCACCTCCGCACTCCGCTTGGCTGCCCTTCACAACCTTCGGCTTGACACTGAAGGTCTTGAGCCACAAGCCGAAGTGGGGCTGGATGCAGAGGAAGGCCTCACACACGACGATAAACGCCGAGATATTGAGGATGAAATTCGGGTCCAAATCATGGAAATCCAGGCCGTAGTAGAACATGAGCCCCTGGACAAAGGGATGGAGTGGGAAGCCCAGTCCGCGGAGCAAATGGGAAAGAAATACTACCCTCTCATGGGGCCTGGGGGTGGGGATGAGCTCCCCCTCGTCGGGGAGCCGGTGCGCGATGTTGCTGGACAGATATCCGGTGCTGCACAGCTTCTGGATGTGCCCCTCCGTAACGGAGGAGGCCATCCACTTGCCTCCCGCTCCGGACATAGTTGGAGAAGGTTGAGGTGAGATGTGCGGACTTCGGCGCTGGAGCTCGAGTTTGCGGAGATGGATAAGCAAAGGAGGAAGAAGGCGTAGGTAAAAGGGTTGGATCTTTATCCCCTTATATGGGCGGACGAAAACATGCGTCCCCACCGGCCTGATAAAACTCGCTTATCTCCCAAGCGCCGCAATCAATGGCACGGTTGGGTTACCCACGTCCGTATTGATGGGAATCCCGGAATAAGGGAACACGATCTCTGCTTCGACAAGACGTGCCAAGGAAACCGCTTCGCTAAACGTGCTGAGGTGGTACAATAAAAACAATTCGAGTAAAGGCTTGGTAGTGGTGTGACGTCACGCCACAAAATACGTCAGCAGATTGAACTTGTGTAAATATTATTCTCTCTACGGTGGTATGTGGAATTTATTTTGCAGAGTCGGACACTATCCTGGTGTTCACAATCTTCTATAAATTATTCGGAGAAGGAACCCGCCTTGCAATGCCGAAGACAATATGCGCGCCGGACTCGTCGTCATTGAAGCCTGGTTCAGGGCTACTGAGGGAGTCCTGGACTAGGGGGTGTCCGGATAGCCGAACTATCATCATCGGCCGGACTCCAAGACTATGAAGATACAAGATTGAAGACTTCGTCCCGTGTCCGGATGGGACTTTCCTTGGCGTGGAAGGCAAGCTTGGCAATACGGATATGTAGATCTCCTACCATTGTAACCGACTCTGTGTAACCCTAGCCCTCTCCGGTGTCTATATAAACCGGATGGCTTTAGTCCATAGGACGAACAACAATCATACCATAGGCTAGCTTCTAGGGTTTAGCCTCCTTGATCTCGTGGTAGATCTACTCTTGTAATACCCACGTCATCAATATCAATCAAGCAGGACATAGGGTTTTACCTCCATCAAGAGGGCCCGAACCTGGGTAAAACATCGTGTCCCTTGTTTCATGTTACCATCCGCCTAGACGCACAGTTCGGGACCCCCTACCCGAGATCCGCCGGTTTTGACACCGACACCCACCCTGCCGGCAACATGGGGGGGAGGGGATTTCCACCGCTTTGCCCAGGCGCCGCCCGCCGGCAACGAGACAGAGGACGTCGCCGGCTCGGCCGAGGCCCCGCCCCGCTGCCAACGAGGCTGCACCACATAGAAAATGAGGAAGAGTAGAACACGGTAGGTCACCGCCGCTCGGGTCCAAGTAAGGCCACCGCTGCTACCCTCCGGTTGAAGCCAAGCTAGGCGTGTTGACCATTGATGGCCGGTTAGCTTCTTGGCGGCGACGTGGAGTCGGAGAGCTGCACTAGAGAAGAACGCTACTTCTACTTAACTGTTGGTGCAGTTGGCTGACTGACACGTGGGCCCAATAGGCCACATGTCAGTTATGCAACTGCACCTGCAGTTAAGTCACTGAAGCTTCTATTCGGCTCAGCGGGACACAGGTGGGTAGCTTCGGTTAATTAATTATACCTCCAGCGTACCCCTTTTTAGTTGAAGAATGTATGAAATGTAATGAAATCCGGCATGTTTACATGAAATTCGGCCGTGTATGAATGAATTTATTTCGATTAGTTCGAATTCCTGTATCACTGGCATTGGATGAACATGCAAAACAATACGTACTAGCATTATTCCCAGGGTGATCACCTCGTTTGCAGCAGTTTCACATGTACTCCCTCTGGTCCTTTCTAGTCTGCATACAAGTATTGTCTGCAGTCAAAGTATCTCTACTTTGACCAATCTTATACAAAAAAGTATGCACTTTCATGATGTGCAAAGTAAAAAAGGAACAAAAGGAGTACAAAGAGTTTGAGCAGCTTTTTAGCGTTTCTGTACATTGCAATCAAACACACAGGGCTGGCAATTCATAGAGAACATTCAAAACAATCGATGATTATGCATCTCAGTGACTCACATGTCAGAGGCAATATTTACTTCACGACTAAAGAATAAATAAAAAATTGATCGACGCTGCTGACAGCAAAGGGCGTCCCATTCGAAAATATCAAACGCATGTCTTGCTAAAATCAATGAGCAAAATTTGACAAGGTTGTCCCATTCCAAAATATCAAATGCCTATGATTGTGGAATGGGCAGGGTTTGACATCAGTTCGGACATTGACATGGCACCTCATGCTAAATAAACCAGTTGTTCTTTTTGTGCAGTTCCACCAAAATCAACCAAATTCGCGTGTAGCTTGTATGATTTCGCCCTTATATGTTGCAACGCCTTGAACTTATCGGCACCTCCTTTCTTGTGGTGGAAATGAATGATTCGATGTATTCATGAACATTTTGTGCAGTTCCATTTGAAATCAAGCTGAGCACCCCTGTTTGCACAAATACAAAAAAGTGATTAGTATAAAGCAAACTGTACTATGAATTCACAGTTTAAACAGGCACCTACATGGTCCATGTAGAGCACACTTTTAGAAAAATGAAACTCACCAGAAAGAATCCTAGAACAACATTGTACTCACGCATCACAACAAAAAAATGGAGATTTGTCACTCTTCTGAGCTGAAGTTAGTTTGGTCTTGTGGGGAGTAATGTAACCATCCTTCAACTGCTCCTTCTGATGAGAAGATAGACAGGGCTTCTTCATCCTGGCATAATCGGAACTAGTCACTTCACGTACTCCATATTCTTCTTCAGAGGAAGATGATCCTGTTGTGCAAAGACAAGAGGACTACTAAATGCTAGCATCCCTGTTTGCTCAAAAAGGAAAGGAAATATTTAAAACAGCACAGATGAAGCACTTCTCAAGGACAATACCACTTGTTCATGACAGTATCTAAATAGTAGCACAACACCAATAGAGATGACAAAGCTCAATCATATGGATGAAATCAGTGGGTGAGTACCAACCTTTGTCAGGAGGCTTATTGTGTAGAGCATACAGATGAAGCACTTCTTCGGAACCATCTGTTGCTATCTATGGTGGTGGCCATGCTTACTATATACTCCTCGATTAGTTTAATGTTTCCAATATCTTCTTGTGCAGTTCCACTAAAATATATGGTATCTTCAAAGAAGGTCCATGTTTGCACAAGTAGAGATAATTACGTATTACATTAAGAGTGGCATCAAATCAGTGGCAAAACAATTGCTCGTTCCAGCCATAGCAATAAATTAAGATGCAAAACTATATCATTACTTGTGTCATCACAGTTCGAGTGCTTCATTACAGCACCGGGAGTTGATTTTTGTTTTTCTTCCGATTGTTCTTCCCCTTCATCACTTGGTTCAATAACACACAAGCTTTGCCTTCAATGTAAGATTTGGCATGTCAATTAGGGAGCACAAGTATAGTCCTAAACTTAATTTTTTGATGAAAGTGGCAAAATACAGGCCAACAGTTGTGAAATATCCTTATCTTACCTCAATGGGATATTATGGTGCACATACAGATTGGAAGTCTTGTCTCCATTTGTGCAGTTCACTAAAATCAAGCAACATTATCATACAAGTAGCACAACATATGAAAGCACACTGCAGAATCATGTGAAAGAAGGCTAGTACTGACCTCTCATGATGCGGAATTTAAACAACTCACAAGAAGAAGATCTGAAACAAATTTGCCAACACGGATAGGAAGTAAGATCTCCTCTTGTGTAGTTCCACTAAGATCAAGCAATCAAGCAACGTTGTCGGTGTGACATTTTGGTTGAACTGCACAAAACACTCTTAAAACAAAAGTGTTTTGTGTAGTGCAACAAAAGGTCACAATGGCAACGAGGTGAAGTAGATAACCCCGTTTACACAGAGGTGCAAAGGAAACAATTAGTGTTCAATAACGGTGGATGACACAGAAGCCAACAAAAAGAAGCATCTACCTTATCTAAATGGGAAAGAAAGCAAGACAGTAGCATTTCTCAAATGGTGGCATTGATTAATATTAACATAGAGATTATATTAACAATAAAATTCGTTAAACATGTAATTTGCTTTTAACTGTGACATTGCATCAATTTTCCAGCGGCATTATTAGAGGGTGTTTGTTTACAAGGACATTTTGGTGTAGGGACTAAAAAAACTCCGTGTCAGTCCCATCTAAACCAAACAGGAGGGACTTTTAGGGACTAAAAATGGGCATTTGGGACTAAAGAAAGAAGACCCCGAGGGAGTCTTTTTGGGACTTTTTCCATCAGTTGCCCCTGCCACGCATCGCACCTTGTCTCTATTAGTTCATTACTAGGGGTAACATGGTCTTTTAGCATGTCATTTAATAACCTCTAGTCCATGTTTAGTCCCTGGAACCAAGCAGGTAGGGACTAGGGAGTTTTTAACCAAACAGGGCCTTAGATTAACAATAGCTAATGAGTTGCACGGGACAGTGGATGCACCAGCACCATGTGCATCTACTGATGTACTGTGGTCATGCACAGTCTGTTGCAACAAAGAACAAACAACCAAGGAGAATATTTGTGTTGGTCCCAGTTTTTTATCTTTAGACACCTTTCCCTATGTGAGCGCAGCAAATCTAGTCATGCTCAAACTCTACAGCCTTGTCCCTTCCTTTCCTTTTTGAACTAGTACTTTCGCCCCTTCCTTTCCTATTTGAACCACATCCTAGATTTATGCGATAGAACTTTCCCCACTACTTTCCCCCATTCCTTTCCTCTTTGAACCACGTCCCATGCTATACAACTTTCCCCCTTCATTTCCTCTTTGAACCACGTCCTAGATTCATGCTATATACAACTTTTCCCACTACTTTCCCCCACTCCTCTCCTCTTTGAACCACGTCCTAGATTCATGGTATACATGCAGCTAGAGCAATGCATGTGGAGTAAGTAAATTATACCTTAAGGTTCTTGGGGCATGGTTCGGTGGGCAACGGGACAGGGACGAAGAAGAAGGGGTCGGAGGACCTCCCGCGCCGCCACTGGGTGAAAGTGAACAGCTGCGCCGGAAGTGGACTCCCTCCCTCGCCGACGGCGACAGCGTTAAGCCTCCTTCCCTTCCTGGCAGACGGATCCTGCCGGCTCTTTGAGCAGCAGTGAGGGGAGAGAGAGGCCAACGAAGTCTTGTTTAGATATGGAGAGGGCGAGAGAGTGTGAAGGGAGCAACCACAAGCGTTGAGGCTCCAGCGTGTATATATATGCTGGAGAGAGAGTGTGAAGCGTGCAAACCCTAGAAAACAAGTGCCGAGGTTGTAGCTTATACGTGATGAGGTGATTATACGGTCACTACGAGATCGTATAGCTCCGTATCCATCCATTTTGACCAGTCAAAGAATCCTCCTAGCACAAACTATGCTCAAGTGTAGTTATCGAACCCGAGACCTCAAGTTTGATGAGCGAACAGGCTAACCAGCTACACAACCCTCCCGTTATGTTCAACGAGAGGAAAATAACCTTTTATACATTCCTGCATTCGTGTGACAAGCATGCTGTGTTTTTGTGTGTGTGTGTGTGTGTGGGAATCATTGAGATTTCAATCATAATCGTCTCATGTGGCTTTGGTGGTAAGACTATCCACAGTGGTGCAGAAATAATGCAGCCTTAGTCACCTTACCTCTCTCCACGTAGTACGTTGGGTCCCACCAATCAGAGGGTGAAACAAACAAATTAATAAGAAAAATTAAAAGAGTCAGCAGTGTATCTTACCTCACACATCTCCCTACTGCTCGGGAACACTGTCCAATTGATCCCTCTGTTGCTCACGTACTATTTTAAGTGAATCCTTATTATAACATGCACACGAATTTTGGGCACTTGTATTCGACTTAAGTCAGTGGGCCACCGTATGTCGTATACTTACTACTCCCTCCGTCTAGGTGTAATAACTCACGTTAGAAGGTGCAACGGGACCAAGGTGCATGTGTGTGCGTGTGTGTGTTTAACAGCATATGTGTGTTAGAGAGAGCGACATATCGACCTACTCCTACAAAGAGATGGTGTGTAGTGTACGGTTTTAGACGCGAGAGTCGGTGCATCCTCTCGTTTCCGGGCGTGTCCGGTAGGGACATGCGGACAGCAGCCACGCCCGCTCCTGACCAGCCTGGCCGACCCAAAGCCCCTCCATCGCCCGCGCGCGCTTCCCACCCGAAACGGTCAGCGCCGCTCCAAAGAATCGATGTCGCATTCATGCCTGGGCAGAGTGGACGCAACCTCTCACTGGCGCAAGAGTGATGGTTGCTTCTTCCATCCAACTTACTGCTGGGTCTATGTGATTTGACAGCTCATTGGTCTTTATTATTGAGGTGGTAGGACTGCTGGATGTCCCACGCTTTCGGCGAAAGGAGGTACTACTACTAGATTACAATTTTCTCCATTCTTACAGCAGAGGAGTGCAAGAGCAGTGAAAACACACAGGCTCAGTGATTACATGGCCCACCTCACAATATCGCCGTGCGACACCTAACTCTTTACATAGTACTCCCTCCGTTCCTAAATATTACTAGATGAGTCCCCACGCATTGCCGCGGAACAGCCGTATATCTCTCTGCGCAAAATTATCGATTTCATAGAACTAAAAAAACTCTATAACCGCATGACAAATGTGGTAGCCAGACTAAATAAACTCCCATCATCATTTAGATCATCCCACGGAAGGAAAAAAGATCAGCCAACTCCTACTGCATAATGGGATTATATTTTTCTTTTTTGACATGTTAATGGGACTTAAAAGCTCACTTACATGCATTCTACCGGTGCATGCTTGCATGCAGACATGTTGATGTGATTTAAAACCCACTCACATGCATGCCACGGTATTTCTGCATGCTTGCATGTGGCTTAGTGCGGAGCCTCTCAACGTCTAGATCAGACGACTATTATGGACTGATTTAGTTCATCTAACGACTACATTAATTTTGATGATGTGGCTCAAGGAGAGGATAGAGAATTCCTAGTAGTGGGGGCTAGCTATTACTAGTAGATAAGTCTTTGTAGAGATTCCACTAGGTGAACTACATACGGAACAAAATGAATGAATCTACACTTAAAATGCATCTATATACATCCGCATGTGGTTCATGGTGAAATCTATACAAAGACTTATATTTAGGAATGGAGGAAGTACTAGTATAGTACATACTGTAATTTATTAGCGAGATAAATTTGTACAATGCTATGAAGCTTCCAGCTTCTGTTACATGTATCTTGCGTCCAAGGTTGCCCGTTGCAACATTTCATCAAATACAAAGGAGACTAACATGCATGCTATTGCATCTCAATGATTGACAGATCATAGCAAATATGTACTCCCTCCGTTCCAAAATAAGTGTCTCAACTTTGTGCAAACTTTAGTAAAAAGTTGTACTACTACTAAAGTTGACACTTATTTTGGAACAGAGGCAGCTAAAAAAACGATCCATGCAGTCCCTAGCCCTTGAACCGTGAACCCTGACCAGGCTTCAATTTGCTGGCAACGTTCGAGCTTCCTAATAAATGAAGTTTGCAACCTTTTGACCATCGGATCATTTTGTGCAGTTTCACCAAAATCGAGATGAGCATCCCTGTGGCAAAGAAATTGAAGAAGCGTGATTAGAATAAGATTACTGGGACTAGTTGATGAGACATAAACTCATCACAAATACAGTACATAGAATCCAGTAGAGGTATGTGCGGGGTAAAGAAGTAGAGAAATATCCACAGGGAGTGATGTGGGCAGCTGGAGCAGTGGTGCAAGCCGGCTGTAAAGGTAGTTGTACCTAAGGGACATAGCTCAACCTTGAGGAGGGCGGTGGGTGGCGGCAACTGCCCACGTCGCGGCAATGAGAAAGGGACGAAGGCAACCTCACCGGCTTTGTGAGAGAGAACGGCGGGGACCCCTGATCGGGACGTGCCGACAGTGGGTTTTTGCCACTAGCGACGGCGACCGCATCTACAGTAAGCATTCACCCCTTCCCCAAGCGGACGTGATCCGTCGGGATGTTAGAGATGTGGCCACAGTCGTTTTGTGCAAGAGAGTGTAAAGAGAGCAACCCCAGCAAGCAACCATGTAGGCTGGCCCGTCCTGGCTATGTATATAGTGGAGCGGTTTCCTTTTCTCTCCATATGAACCTATCATATTGTGTATGTGCCACTGAAGAAAAAAACTTTATTTATAAATGACGTGGCACCTACTACTCGTTCTCCTATAACCTTGCGCTTGGCATCTCCAAAATATTAACCTTGCGATTGGCTCTTCGCCTCTTCGGGAAGTCGAGAATAATGGTAGTGCAGAATATATCGTTCTGTCTAAATGAGACCGAATGAATTGCTGCACATCCACCACGTGGGCGAGGGTCGAGGGGCGAGGGAGAGTGCTACATATGGAGCAAAATGAGTGAATCTACACTCTAAAATACGTCTGTATACATCGGTGTTTGGAGTATGTACTAGTAGTTCATATTGAAATCTACTAAAGGACATATATATTCCAAACAATATGATATAATCTCTATAACCAAGGTAGTAGGGACGAGGAGTAAACGGAGGGAGCAGTAAATTTTTCTCCTCATCCTGCGAGCCACCGCGCGCATGGGCGAGGGAGCGGGCATAAGGCGGAGCAAGCTTCACCTCATCCTGTGAGCCACCACGCTCGTGGGCGGGGGAGACACCGTACTAAGAAAGCTTCTCCTTGTTCTGCGAGTTGATGGGACACATCAAAAGTACTCCAGTGTATAGAGCCTTGCCTCTAAGGTAGGCCCACCATGGTTTGCCTCTTTTTTTAATTTAACATAACGCGTCAAGTCGCAATTTGTTTGTTCACCCATGGTAGACGATCCTCCCTCCACCAAGTGGACAACCAGTACACGTGCCAAATTACCACGTGGGCTGCCTTTTTCGTACAGAAATGAGCTCCACCGTGTACTCACGCGGGTGTGGTTGGGAAAGAGACGGGAGTACGTGCGTCATGCATGCACCTCTTCTCTTCGTGCACGTCCCCCACCTACGTGGGTGTGTGTGAGATACAAACCGCGTTCGTGAGTGTTTTTTGTTTTGGGATGGGGGTGGGGGTGGGGTGGGGGTTGATTTCGTGAATTATTTGTGGGAATATGTGTCGATGACATCTCAAACAAAATTTTGCATGCAATGTGTGTGAAATGGAGGCCTATCCATATCATACATAGAGGGTCGGGCAATCCACGAGAAGAGAGGGAGGGGTCATAGCTATCGATAGAGTCGAAGAGAGGATCAAGTGGGTGGGTGCGAGATCAATGAAGAGAGCCATCGAAATTGTGTGTGTGTGCAAGTCAAAGATAAAGGGCGACTGGCCTACCGGAATGTTAGAGGGCACATGTTAAGTTTGTGTGTGGCAGGGAGACATGACTAGAGCGCTCGATGTATCGGTGTGTGTGGGGGGAGGGGTGGAGGGAGGGGTAGGCAGAGGCCTAACTATAGAGGTATAACGACTCGTATATGTGTTGAGAAGGAGAGACCCAGCTATGTCTTGAGAGAGATCGGTCGACATCCATACATAACTGAAGGACGGGAAATATGATGGGACAGAGAGAGAGGAGAGAGAGGGAGGGAGAGGGGTAGAGTGCTGGATGGGCGATGGAGTTGCTTCTCGGAGATGGTGGGGGAGGCCTACTAGACAAACTGAGGGTGGAACTGCAATGTTATCAATAAGAATGGGGATGTGTTTCTGTGTGTTCCTGTGCGTGATAGATCTGTCGAGACGCATCCATGGATGATGAAGGGGAACCATGTGTTTGGTAAGCAAACCTAACTAGGTCGGTAGATCAATTGTTGTTTGTCGGAGGAAGGGAGAGACACAACTAATGAGGTAGATCGATTGACGCGTGGGTAAAAACGAGTTATAAAGACCTAGCTAGCTATATGTATAGCGAGAGATCGGTTGGTGTACGTCCATTTGTTAGAGGCAAATAAGGTCCAGCGAGGCGGATAGACAGAGAGAATGGAGCTAGGAGGTGGTGCGGGAGGCCCAGCTACTAGCAAGATAGGGGGAGGAGTGTGCGGTTGTGAGATCGATGAAAAGAGGGGAGAGAGTTTACACGTGTGTGTGACCGTATGAGAGACACGAGGCAAGGACACATAAAGGAGGAGATTGAAGGTGTGTGTGTATGTTGTAGGCAGGCATCGCTGGAGAGGTTTATCGATCGGTGTGTGTCAGAAAGGAGTTGTGGAGACTCTGGGAGAACAACCTAAAAAAATGAATGTGCCCGGTGGATAGAATGCTGAGGGAGGGGGAGTGCGAGGAGGGCGTGTGCATGCATGAGAGAAAGTTAGTGGTAGCTACAAAGGTTAGAGGATTGTGTGGGTGTAAGAGACTAACAAAGATCATAATTTGATATGGAAGTGGATTCATATATTTGAATAGGAGATCATAGTGTTTTGAACATTGCATGCATGAATATAGGGGTGATACACATGATGTGCACATGTTATACCATAATGTGATAATGCATGGCGTTTGCAACTCACAGCTAAATGCCGAACAATCTAAACCATACTATACATCAAACAATCTCACATTTATTTGAATTTGTGATAATGTGTGGCATTTGCAGCTTACAACTAAATATCGAACAATCTAAACAATACTATATATCGAACATTCTCACATTTTATTTGAATTTGTGGTAATGTGTGGTGTTTGCAATTCACATCTAAATACTTGTAGGCGTAGGGGGCGGGGCACCATACATAATGTGATAAACACATTGTACATATGAGACATGGCTTAGATTATGAAGATCTAGCTAGAGCTAGAAATGTAATGTGATTTGAAATCAAAATAAAGTGGATTCAAAAAATCAAGTTCGAGTTCATATAGTACACATAGTTCATATGTAACTCGAGACTAATCATGTGGTGTGCTGTGAAGATAATACACAAATGATGGTTTAACTTGACAATAATGATGATTGTAGATCTTATTAAAAAAGAGAAACGAATTCAAATGCTTTGACTTCACAACAATCATTACAGTAGCTCTTATTCCAATAGAGAAATGAATTCAAATTTAGTTCATATTGAAGCGATAGTATATACGTTAGGAATGCACTAAAACCTTCATTTGAGTAGTAGGTTACATGCATTATACACGTAGTGAAATGTTTTAATTGAACATAACATGAATTCAAAGTTTTGAATGACATTTGTGGTGCGCATTGATTTTGTACAGTACATGTTAGGCTTGTCCGGAAATTTCAACCCACGCCTTGTTAGCCCGAAATATTTAAGATATATCTGTGTCTCGTCGTGCTACAACTCCCTCCATCTCAACCCGCGCCTTGCTATTCCGAAATTACAACGCGCGCAAAAACTCCCACCTCCTATGAAATCCCGACACGCGAAATGCCCATGGTACCCCTGAACCGAAAGAACCGCCTCAAATCGGTGGGGGTACTTTCGTAACTTACCCCACATTTTGGACAAGCGCGCCCCTAACCCATGGTTCCCCTCTGCCATCCCATCCGCCCACCCATTCGTACACCGAGGCTGCGAAAACCCGCGACAAAACCCCACACCCTGCTCCGTCCGCCACCCAGTCGGAGCCTCTTCCCCGACGACGTCGTCCACATCAACACCTCGACGTCCCTCATCCACCATACCGGATGAGGATCCATCGTCGATCTCATCGTCTCGCCGGTTCAGCCACCCCGTCCTCCACCTCCAGGGAGCTGCCCCGATGTTCCCCTCGTCTTTCGTGCCACCTCCATTCCCACACCGCCGTCTTCACCTGCACCACCGGAAGAGCATCATCATCACCGTTTCCTCGGATGAAGCTGCGGCCTAATCGGCGCCACCAAAGAGGTTGTACACTAACCACCGCATTTTCTTCTTGATTCAATCTCACGGTGCTGCCGGCGCTCGGTCCCGAGCCGGCATGGCGCGGCTCCATCCACGGCGGCGTCGCCGGCCACTTCCTCCACGGCATTGCTCCCTCGGCGGCGATGTCCACATCAGTAGGAGCTACTGCTGCTTTAGCTCTCGCTCGCGCTGCTGCTCTGCTCTTGCCCTCGGTCCCCTGCCTGGTCTGCTCTTGCTATTGCTCTTGCTCACGCTACTGCTCTCGCTCTTGCTCTAGCTTGCGAAGCTGCTTCGATTTAGCTACACTTCAGTCGACTGAATCGACTTTTGGGTCAGCCGATTTTCAGGGGGTGGGGGGCTCGCTAGGGTGAAGGAAGAACCAGCCGCAGCGGGGAGGGGGGCTCGTCGGAGAGGTACCCCACTATCTATCTTAGGGTTCAGGGTGGGGGCGGTGGTCGCCGGCGGTGGCGGGGCGTTGGCAGCATCCCCAATACATGACGTAAAATACATAACCACAAAGTGCTAGATGTAAAATACATCAGCCGCTCATCTCTGAACTTAACTGTCGAAACTGAATTTAACTGTCGAAACTGAACTTAACTGTCGAAACTGAATTTTGCTGTCGAAACCGAATTTTGTTGTTGAAACTGAACACACTAGCAAGGTGAGGCTACACATTGGTCGACTGATTTTTTCATCTCTGGTCAGTCGATTTTGCAGCCGTTGGATACGAAATCAAGGGCCTGCAGTTCATCTTCAACCTCCACCCCCCTGAGCCGCCAGCCACCACCGGCCAAATAGCAGCCCCCGCCGCGTGCGGCTGGCGGTGCGCCGCCCCGCCCGCCCCGAAAACACTCCCCACCGCCGGTCCGCCGCTGCCTGGCCTAGACATCATTGTCTCTCTTGTCCTGCTTCAGCCTCGGCGTCGTACAACTCACCTGAGCTACTCCAACGATGAAACCCTCCATCACAGCGGAGCAGTACCTCGGGCTCCATCTCCAGACGCCTAAGATCTTCTTCCCCTCCTCCGACAGCAAAGTCAGCTGGAGCATCCTCACCGGCCAACCCAATCACGCTGAGATCGACATGGCTTCGCCAAAGAGGTTGTACACTTGTTGCATCTCTTTTTTACTCTACATGTTATATATATTGTCCACTGAGCACATGGATTTGTTCCTTTAGTGTCTCCTTGAAAGAAAAAATGTAGGAATTTTAATTTTCACTTGTCCTCCTTTTCAAATTCCTATTCATGAAGCACAAGACTAAGAGATAGTAGCATAATAGCATTATAACCGTACATTTTCTTGTGGTCAGAGTTAATCTCACCATGCTTCTTTGCATCCTGTGATCTTCCAATTGTTGTGAATCAAACACCCAGATTGGCAGAAATCCTGTGTTTTTAAATTCTTTGTTTTGCACGTGCATTCCTATCCTATTTTTGTCTATTTCCTATCCCTGCATTGTTGGAATCCTCCAATTCAAATGAGCCCTTACAGAATTACTTCTCTTACAGATAGTTGTCAAAGAAAACCTTGCGTGGTTTGTCCCGCTCCTAATGCGCCGTCGTCCACCCCAGCTCAGCTGCTCCAATGACAGAAGTGTCCAGCACAGCAGGGATCCGGCCTCCAGACTATCTTTCTCCGCCTCAGATCTTCTTCCCCGCCGCCGGCAGCCATGAAAACTGCATTACCATCATCAACCGAGCAGATGACCTCAAGGACTACACGGGTCCGCAAGAAAGGTCGCACTCTTTCGTGTCTGCTTACGTTATGCATCGCTTAATATTACATGCTACTTTATCGTCATGTTCACCGATTAGACTCTGAGTCAGCTCCAAACTAATGGTCAAACTTGAGTTTTTAAATGGTTGTGGGGTACATATCGGGGCGGCAATCAATAGTATCTATCTACTATCTAGTTAATCTCCGGTGTCTACTATGAGTTTCATGTTGGGTGGGAAACAAATAGTAAAGAAGTCATTATCTGTATTTTTAACGGAAGCCATTATCTGCCTGCTATTATTGGTTTTGGGTGTATCCACAGGTTGCTACCATGACTCTGGATTTCTGCATGCACTCCTTACATAATCTCACTATGTTTTATTCCATTGCATGACAGTTATTGTAAACAATGGAACTGAACATGTAGAGCAAAAGAGACGAGCCTTGCATGGCAATAAAATTTCATGCAGACGTCGCTACATGGTAGGCGCAAAGGCAGCCCCCCTCCACGCATTTCGGATTGTAATCAAGAGGAAGATATCTGTTCTGAGGGGGATTCTGAAGGAGAAGACAACTCCTATTTACCCCCTGAGGTCTTCGCTCTAACTTGGCATGCTGATGTTGGTTATATCATGCATATGGTGTCTTGCATTGCTTACTTTATACATCAAATATGTCATCTGCTTAGTTTAGACATCCTTTGTGTGAATGCCATCTGTTTAGTTCATCATTTATGTGAATTATGCAACGCCATCTTGTTTAGCCAGGCATCATATATGTGAGTTTTGCAATGCCATCATGCTTAGCCAGTCATCTTATATGTAAATTATATTAGGCCATCCTTTTTTTCGTTACATATTACATTTGTCAACAATGTTAGTACATTCAACTGCTCTTCGTGTGCATCAACCATTTGACACGGTGATGGCAAATTCTGGAGTGAAAACAAGGTCTTCAGAGTAGACTATGCTATCTGACGAAGCGCATATCTCGCTGGTTACGGATAGCTCCTCAGAGGAGGATTCATAGACAGATGACCAGTCCTATCCCCCCCCCCAGGTGTATGCTCTAACTTGGCAGGGTTATGTTGCTCATATCGTGCGTATGGTGTCTCGCATTGCTATGTCATTTGATTAGTTTAGACATGCTTTGTGTGAATGCCACCTGTTCAGTGTCTAATTACCATATATGTGAATTATGCATTGCCATCTTGTTGCAAGACATTATATATGTGAATTATACAATGCTATCTTGTTGCAAAGGCATTATATATGTGAATTATGCAATGCCATGCTGTTTAGCCAATCATCATGTATGTGAATTATATCATGCTATCATTTTTTTTGTATTACATGTTCCATTTGTCGACGACGTTTGTATATTCAACTACTCTTCCTGTGCATCAGCCATTTGAAGTGGTGATGGAAGTATCTGGAGTGAAAACAAGGTATTTAGAGCAGATAATGCTACCTGCTGAAGTAGACATCTTGCTGGTTACAGAGAGCTCCTCAGAGGAGGATTTAGAGACTGATGACCAGTCCTATTTCCCCCCTGAGGTCTATGCTCAAACTTGGCAGGGTTATATTACCCATGTCATGCATGTTGTCTTGCATTGCTTAGTTTTTACATCATATATGGATTGCCATCTGCTTACTTGCTTACTATATAAATCATATATTTGAATTATATCATGCCATCATGTTTACATAGTACATACACATCATCTATCTGAATTATGGCATGGCAACCCATTTAATAAAGACATCATATAGTTATATCATCTCGTCCTGTTTAGTGTTTACAGTCATCATATTTTGAATTATGGCATTTTATCCGTGAATGTATGTGAATTATGGCATGCCAACCTATTTAAGAAACACATTATATAGTTATGTCATGTCATCCTGTTTACATAGTCTCATATTTTGAACTATGTCTTTCCATCTTTTTTAGTTAGCCATCATAATGTGAAATTGTGTCATGCTATCCTGTTTAGTTAGCCATCATATATGTGAAATTGTGCCATGCTATCCTGTTTGGTTAGACAACATAAATATGAATTATTTCATGCCCTCTTTTATTCCCCACTATCCATTGCACCTGTCTATCATACAATGTCTATACTTTCAATTACTTTTCTTGTTTATCAGCCATTTGAATTGGAGAGCGTGATGGTCGTATCTAAGGGAGTAACAACACGGTCTTCAGAAAAGATAGTGCTACCAGTTGATGCAGATAGAACCATGGTTGTACTTGCCCAAGGACCAGATCCACCACACATAACATAGACTCTCGCAGATTGTACCCCTACCCAGTTGGACAGAGAACCAGCTACACCCCTTCTAACCCCAACCCCGGTAGATAGTAACCCAGTTCCAGTTGACATAGCACTGTCTCCACCACAGAGCACCCAAACATGAGCAGTTAGTAAGGGAACTGCAGTACCCAAAGCACGAGGACCACCACTCTGAATTGTAACTCAACGCTTAAAGGAGAAGAAGATTTGTTCTCAGGTCAGGTTCTATAGCTATCGTTCATACTCCTTTGCTCTTGCATTATTGTATTTACTCATACCAACTATTTTCAAATTTGAAGGATGGAATTGAAACTCCAGTGGCGCAACAGGTATGTTTTAAACCTGTTTCTTTAACTGGTTTGTTGTTGTAACTTGCTCTATGTTGATTTCAGTTTCAATTGAATAAACAGTTATGTTCTCATGTCATGCACATTATAAGTGTTGTTATTGCTCTATAGTTACCCACACTTATATTCTGTCTATTCTGCTTTGTCTTGAATAAATATTATTTGAACTGTGTCTCTATCTTGATTTGGCAACAAAAACTAGAATGATATAGACCATAAAGTGACCATGGTACATAGATATATGTTTGTTTCATGCTGTCATCCTGTCCACTTTACTACTGAACTCATTTACCAAAATGAGTTTCATATACAACATGGTAAACATGTGATGTGTCTGCTTGTTTCTCTTTTAGAATGCGGACAAAATATTGGAGAACAGTATTGCGTTATCCAATGGTAAAGGAAGTAATGCAGATAAGGTTCAAGATAGTGAGACATCCCTGTTGGTCTCCAAGAAAGCTGAAAAAACTATCTTGACGACAGTGAGAGAACCCAAAAGTCTTGACTTGATGTAGTGTTCGAGTTACTGGCCACTACTGCTGGCACAAGCCCTTTGAACTCGCTGCCTGAATCAGTTCGTCTTCTTGAGTCTCAACTTCAAGTTGAAAGACATCGATCGGATGTGCCACGACAAGAAGTTGAAGGACTGAGGAAGTCCCTGCAGAATTCAGATGCATATTTCCTGGTGCAATAGCAAGCGCTGGAGGATTTAAGCGCCAAACAAGAGAAAGTTAGTAAGCTTGCTAAGCATCTTGCCAGCATTATGGGTACCCAGGATATTGTTTCTTGAGATCTTCTGAAGTGGTTTCAGTTCTGGATTTGTTTTGTTGTGGCGTTTATTTGCGCTGGTCGCCAACTTTGACAACCGGTGTATATGATATGCTGCTTTGTTCCCTATATTTGCACTGGTGGCGAACTTCGATGCCCAGTGGATGTAATATGTGTAATAGCCGTGATAGCCTAGCGTTATTTGCTTGCTTATTTATTTCCTTGTTGTCTTGTTTATTTGTTTGCTTGTAGTCATTGCAATTCTTTTTCCGCGGTTTGCTAGTGGCTGCAATAACCTATTTTTAAAACTAGGCCACAATAACCATGGGCTAATATTTACTGTAGTGACACTGGGCCTCCTACGGGCCGTAGAAACAGTGGGCCTTCTACGGGCCGTAGAAACAATGGGCCTTCTACGGGCCGTAGAAACAATGGGCCTTCTGCGGGCCGTATCATCAATGGGCCTTATACGGGCCGTATGATCGATTGGCCAAACATGGGCCAAACAGACCGCATTATGGCCGTAAACGGGCTAGAGTTGGAATCGTCCGTTCATGGGCCGACCTTAATGGGCCATTGTTAATAGGCCGTATTTGGTGATGCTATGAAAATGGCCCAACGTATTAACGGACCACAAACGGGCCGACTGTAACCACGGGCTGAATTTGTCCCACAAGCAGAAAATGACAGTAACGGTCCGTAAGTAAACGAATGCTGGAAATGAGCCCAAGAATAAATGGGCTCTAAGAAGGCCGAAATATAACATGGGCTAGAAACAGCCCAACGGAATAATGGGCCATTAATGGGTATAAGGTGATACACTGTTCATTACGGGCCAGTTTCATCACGGGCCGTTAATGGGTGTAAAGTGATACACTGTTCATTATGGGCCAGTTTCACCACGGGCCGTTAATAGGCCAAGAGTTACAAAGGGCCTCATATGGGCCGAAAGACGTCATGGGCCATACATGGGCCAGAAGTGAAAACGGGCTGGAATCATATTGGATGGCCCAGATGACGCTACTGGGCCTAATTCGGATAGGGCGTAACGGGCCTTGGGTTAGCGGGCTGTAAATGGGCTATATGCGAACATGCCATTAACAGGCTTTCCATGGGCCGGCCCGCCACCTTTTGACCAAGTCAAACGGGCCGGCTTTTCATAGGAATGGGCCTCTGTTGGGCCATGCCACGTGTCGACGTATCATAGGCGCCTTCTGTCCAATTAGTGGATGACATCTATCCCAATGATGAGCCGACACGTGTTTCCTCCAGCCAATGATGATTTTACACGTGGAAAATCCCCATTGATCGGGGCTGCTAACGGGTTATCGGATCCAAAACCCGACCCGATAGCTTAATGGCGTTCCGTTACGATGGATGCCACGTGTCGGTCACCCTTGATGAAAGCACTTCTGTGATGCGTGATTTATCGTCATGGAAGTGGACACTTCCGTGATGATAATTTTGGTAATGTCATGGAACACTTCTACGACAACACAGGTATGACTATCTTGATTCTGTCATAAAATTGTCATGGATGTACATGAATGACAAAAAACACGACCTACTGTGACAAACACGTACCATCACGGAAGTGTATTTTTTTGTAGTGTTGTCAGATTTTAAGAGGACCAAACCACTGAATTTCAGCCAAGCTGCAGATCCTATGGAAGTCGATGATTGGTTGAGGACCATCGAAATGAAGCTAGAGATTGCTCGTACTGAAGACGCCAATAAGATTCCATTTTCCACTCATTATCTGGAAGGGCCAGTTGCTATATGGTGGGACAATACCAAACTTGTGTGGCATGCTGAAGATGAGATTGCTTGGGATAAATTCAAAGTTAAATTCTACAAGTACCATATTCCGCCGGTATCGTGAAGGTCAAGGAGCGAGAGTTCCTTGCCCTTATTCAAGGAAACTTATCTGTAAGTGAGTATCTTAACAAGTTCAATCATTTGGCCTGCTACTCCACTCATGATGTAGCCGCTAAAGAAAGGAAGATAAATCGGTTACTTGGAGGGCTCAATCATACCCTCTGATGTACGCTCAGTATGTTAGACTTTCCCGGTCCCCACTTTGGTGAACCAGGAGCTCATTGCAGAAAGGGAGCACAAGCTTGCCAACGATCATAAGTCTGCTTTGAAGATCACAAATGCAAGTTTGAACCCAAGAAGGAACGACAAGCTTTTCACAAGATTCGTACTTGGCAGCAGTCGCAATTTGAGTTCAAGCCAACATAGCAGTAGGGTAACACCAAGACTGAGAATCGAGTCAAGAATATTGTTGCAAACCCCATGAAGGAAGAATGTCAGCGCAACAACGCATGTTACTCCTGTGGCCAAACTGAGCACTATGCAAGGCAGTGCCCAAGAACGGAAAGCCACCAACAAACCTCAAGACTCATGCCAATAATGTGGGACACTTCCTTATCCAAAAGTTTATTCAAGGGCAAGTTCATCACATATCCATAGAAGAAGCCCAAGAAGCACCTGAGGTGGTTGTTGGTATGTTTCCTGTTAATAACATACCTGCAATGATTTTATTTGATTCCGGGGCTTCCCATTCTTTTATTTCCCGGAGTTTTATTGCCTAGAGCACCAGCTTTCTTGTGCTCTTTTGGATAAATTTATGGTGGTGCAATCCCCTAGATCCATGCTCAGGACAAATAATGTATGCCAAGGATTGGAAATATCAATCAATGGAACTATCTTCCCCACAACTCTGGTATCCATTGAATCCTCAAAGTTGGATGTTATTCTGGGGTTGGATTGGTTAGCCAAATATCAAGGCTGTATCAACTGTGCAGCCAGAGAAGTTACATTAATTAAACCCTTAGGACAGCCAGCTCGGTTCTTTTCCCGTAGAACCATCTCAAAGAAAGGAATGGTTTATGCAGCCATCGTCTCAGATATGGATTTGATTCCAGTGGTCAGTGAGTTTCTAGATGTGTTTCCAGAAGAATTGACAGGAATGCCGCCCGACCATGAGCTTGAGTTTTTAACTGATCTTGTGCCCGAAACAACACCAATTTACAAGTACTATCGCATGCCTTCGTCTAAATTAGTGGAGTTGAAGAAATAGTTGGATGAGATGCTCCAAAAGAGATATATTCACCCAAATTCATCTCCTTGGGGGTCACTGCTATATTCGTGGGCAAGAAAGATGGTAGTCTCCGGATGTGTGTTGACTACCACGCTCTCAATGATGTCACAATCAAGAATAAATACCCGCTTCCTAGGATCGATGATTTATTCGATCAGCTAAGTGGAGCCCGAGTATTCGCCAAGATTGACTTACGAATCGGGTATCACTAGCTAAAATCAGAAAAGAAGACATCCCAAGACAGCATTCACTACACGCTATGGGCTATATGAGTACACAATCATGTCATTTCGACTGACTAATTCTCTCGCCTTCTTCATGCATATGATGAAAGGTGTTCATGGACTTCTTGGACAAGTCCGTGGTGGTATTCATTGATGATATTCTCATATATTCCAAAGGCGAAGAGGAGCATAAACAACATCTTCATGCAGTGTTGGAACATTTGCGAGCCCATGAATTTTACGCCAAATTTAGCAAATGTGAATTTTGGCTTAAGGAAGTGGGATTCCTTGGGCATACTCTTTAATCTCAAGGAGTGGCCGTGGAGCAAAGCAAAGTGATAGAAGTATTAAATTGGAAGGCATCCATTACAGTGTCAAAAATCAGAAGTTTCTTGGGTCTGGCAGGCTATTACCATCGACTTATTGAAGGCTTCTCAAAGATTGCCAAGCCAATGATGGAATTGCTCAAGAAGAATCAGAAGTTTATATGGATAGAAGCATGTGAGAACAGTTTCAATGAGTTAAAGACTCGTTTGACTACCGCTCCAAGGATTTAACCTATGAGGAAACCCTTGAGAATCTCGGATGAGATGGACAGGTCACCCGCAGCAAATCTATAAGGTTCTATAATGTGTAGTGGGAGCATCACACCGAGGATGAGGCCACCTGGGAAAGAGAGGATTTCTTAAGGACTGCACACCTATATTTGTTTCCTGAGCAACTGAATCTCGAGGATGGGGTTCTTCCTAAGGGGGGGGGGGTTAGTGACACCCTAGATTTTGCCTTTTCTATGTATTTGGTTTTATTGAATATTTATTTTGCAAATGGGTTTTTCTGTCAATTCATTTGAACATAACACTTGGAAATATTTTTGACTTTCTTCTGTGAACCCTATCATCTTAAAACCGTCCTAAAACTTCATCCCTCTCACCCTCTTGCCATGCCATAATTTTCTTTTATGGCATTGTATTCATTTTCTAAGAAAATGACCTTTTTCCCTCTATGCTATGAAGCAACCATTATTTTTCTTGCTCAGAAAATTCTAAATGTTTTTTGGATCATGCCTCATCTCCCCATGCAAAAATATCCCTTGGTCCTTTGTAAATTTTCAGCTAGCAAAAATGTTTTTGCTTCTGGTCAGAAATAACAGTTTGTGAAGCAAGTATATTTTTCCTTGATCCAATGATGCTAAATTTTTACCTCTTAACTACCTTTCTAAGAGATGCTTAACCTAAAAATTCAGTCTTGTTCTCCAACCCAATTGAGCACAGCTTGTTGTCCAAGTTTTTGTATATAAACTTTGCAGTTGTCTCTTCTCAAATCCCTTGAGCTAGGTGGCAAGCCAAGAGAACTACATAGCACCATGTTGAAAGTACTTCATGTTGGACACGGTTTGAACCTTCAAAAAGTACTGTGTATGCTAGTGCATGTGGTGACCATGCGGGATCGAGGTGTTCGACATGCAGAGCTCACTCTTGGACGTCCGGGCCCTCGGCCACCACCTGTTCTTCCTCCTCATGCTATCGCAACGCGTCCTCGCCACTCAGCTACCTCTCCTACGCCCGCCTGTTGACCCCCTGTTGACGCCGGCAGAAAGCACACCGGACACGAACATCACGCATCCGTGCTGAACAGTGAGCGTGAGTGTGGCTTCTGCCCCACTTAGTGCACTCCACTATGCTCGCGTGCACGCATAGATTCACCGCGTCCCTCTACTTCCTTTCCAAGCCATTCCCGAGTCCCTCTTCTCCTCACATCACCGGCAGCTCCACCATGGCGGAGCTCAGAGCTCGGTCATCACCTCCGCCTATAAAAGGACCCCTCCCGAGCCGTTCTAGCCATCACATTCACTCACCCTAGCCACAAATTGAACCCCAACATGTTAGGCAAGGCCAGGAGGGCCTTCTGCCTCTGATACTATCCAGAGTTGGCCATGGATTCCCCACGACCATCCATCGCTGGCGATCGCCATGGCCTCCTCACCAGAGAACCACCGGTGGTAGATCCGTCATGCTTTGTTCCCTCTCCCTCTCTCTCCTCTCTCTCTCTCTCTTTAACCCTGACAGGGGGCCCCACTTGTCAGCCTCTCTCTCTCGCCTCGAACTGTTTTCTAGTGGAGGCGCCCTGGCAAAATATGCCTTCGACATGGCCTCTTCTGGAAATTCTGTTTAGTTCAATTTAAATTCATATTTGACCAAAACTTTGACCAACTGTAAATCATATTCTATAAGTCCAAATGAGTTGAAACTTTTTGCAGTAGTTTTGTCTTGAGCTAAAGTTTCTGTTTGCAAAGTTTGAGAGTTCTCCTTGCTGTGTAGAATTTCTGGTGCAATAAAATGATTTATGTGACATTCTCCTTTTGCATTTAAGTTATTTTCAGAAGCTCCTAATTGTGTTGGAGAAGACCAGGTGTATTGTGACACTCCTCCGAACTAAGGCAAGCCACATCATTCATTTGCAAGGATGGCATTGCAATGGCAATGGTTTCTTTTGAATATAAATTCATTATATGCTTCGCTCTTTAAAAGGTCCACTTGATAAAATTTGTTATACTAGATTTATTTCATGTCATCTTACTGTTATAGACAGTAGAAGCTCATGTTATATGTTATCATGACCCCATGCACCACAATGCTTAATATGACTTGAATCATTTTCATTCAAGTTAAACCTGATGATAATCCAACTTGAACAACTATTGATCGAGTCATGGTGCCACCGAATCAAGGTCACCAGTGCAACCACACTTGCCTGGATGGGGAGGCCCTAATTCGGTCCATTGTCATGCCTCTTGTCGATGCCTCCAACTAGGGAAGGTAACGCGCTTGCGCTACCCTGGCCCAGTAGGCAGGCATAACCTTGTGTGCTCGAGTTGTACGATAACGACGTCCCCATTTGGGACAAGTTTCTTTTAGTTTTCCCATGACAGTGACAGCCACGAAGGTGGCGGTTGTCAAGAGTTGGCATCGGGGCCGCCCATGACATAGCCCAAAGGGGAGTTTGTCTGAGTGGTCGGGAGAGTGTCATGCAATAGATTGGTTTTGTTGGAATGTCATTGGTCCACCTGAATGGGAGCACGAGGCCATGAATTTCATGGTGTGGGTATAGTGTACTAACCTATGTAGAGTGTATAATCTATCGATGGCTCCGTTCTCGGATATGGACACAGTTTGACACTATGGGTCAACAGAAATGATTAACCTGCACATTTAATAACACCGAGATGGCACATGCAGAAGTTGCTGGTCTCGTGAGGATCACTATGGTTGATGTTGAGGTGATCAAATGATGATCATAATGGTAAGTTGTTAATGGCTATTACAAGGTAACCAGATACGGTAAGTTGGTCCAAGGGACCGTTATCATAATCCACGTACACATCATGAAGAATAGTATCATGTTCATGCGCATGCATTAAATTGTTAAATGCCTTGTTATTTGTTTTCGTGTTTGCTTAGTTTGTTGTGAGCTTGCGAGTACATTAACAGTACTTGCGTGGCATGTCATGCCAGATGTAGGAGAAGCCGTGCAAGTAGTTGATGTTGATCGGCTCATCGCGTTCTAGGTCGTGTCCCAGTAGTGTCCTTGTGGAGTGGGGTCCCGCTATTTCGTCGTTCTGCTGCCAAGTAGGAGTTTCCCCTATCGTCGAGGCCCCCAAGATGTCTACTAAATAATGTACATAAGTGCAGCCGCATCATGTGTGCCACTTGGCCTCGAATGTCATGTAATATTTGAACCTATGTATCTGCAAGAGATCAATAAAGGGGTTATTTTCTGTACCAAGTTGTTGTGTGTAGCCATAAGACTTGATCTCTGGGCTGGCAATGCAAGGTAAACCGGTTTCTTTGAGCCGGGGTGCCACAAGCTCATCCCAAATCCAAGAGGAGATAAGGTCTTGATGATCTAGATAGATCCTTCCCACGATGGGGGCCTTGAATCCCTCAGGATCTTGTCACATGGAGGTCTCTATGGGAGTGTCTCTCTCTCAAGTGGATCAGTGGTCGGAGCAAGGACAAACTAGATGAGCCAACAATTGCTAATCCTAGAATGGAGGAGGGGTGTCTGTATATACTCTAAGCCACGAAGTGGTAGGTGGGAAGGAAAGATACATGGGCCTCAGCCCTGTCCATGCGCGCGGGCAGGTGCCGGATATCCGGGCTGGGAGATGGATATCTGGCCTCCCGTGAGGCGCCAGACGTCCGGGCCTGGGGCCGGATGCCCGGGCCGATGGTGGCCAAACTTTGGGTGTCCTTATCCGGATATCAGGGGGAAGGCCGAATGGTTGGGCGTTGTTGAGGCGCCGAATGTCCGGCTACTGTAGCTTTAGCAGCATCGTCTTCTTCCGTCCTCACTTCCATGCTTCCCTCATGGATGGTTTAGTTGTTCATTGGCGCTTGCACTCCTCCTTAACATCGTGAAGCTCCGACAATACCTATGCATGTACACGAGAGGTATGTCAAGTAATATACCATCCTCGAAGGGGTCAAGTGAACACGTGCAAAGGAGATCATTCACCTTTATGTAGGTGAAGTAGATGTCGCACGTGTCACTTGCCAAATGGACTCTTGACATGGTGATGTCAGTAGGATGCTCCGCATCACATTTCTTGTTTGGCGAAATTTTCCTTCTCCCCCTTATAGATTGCTTCCAGTGTAGCTGCCAGGGTCGCCTGGTTCTCGAAACCTTTTCTTATGGCTCGGGTGGCGTCATTGGATCCGCTGTATTTCCACAATGGATGAGTACAATGTTGAACCGGTTGGACTCCTCGGCTATAGCCATGGACATCATGTTGATGATGGTAAGCTTGTGGTGGACGAGTGTCACGCCCAATATGCGACCCTATCCTAAAGGAACTCAAAGGTCCCACCAAGGATAGAAGCGCATATTGGAGACGCTTTTGCAAGGTGGATACAATTACATTACATAATAGTTGGGGATACATACAAGAGGCATACAATGCCACACGAATACAACATCACCATACATAAGAGCAACATCCGACTACGGATGAAACACAAACAGAAACTCAAATGACATCCACCCTGCTAGCCCAGGCTGCCGACCTGGAACCTATCCCCTGATCGAAGAATAAGTAGAAGAAGAACTCCAAAACAAGTAACATCGCTCTCGCGTCATGATCATCGCAATACCTATACCTGCAACTGTTGTTGTAGTAATTTGTGAGCCACAAGGACTCAACAATCCCATTACCATGGGTATCAAGACTAGCAAAGCTTAAAGGGAATGGAATGGATAAGTGGTGAGGTTGCAGCAAGCGACTAAGCAATGTATGGTGGCTAACTTACGAGTAGAAGAAATAGATGAGGAAGCTATGCAAACGGTCGCAAACTAGTAATGATCAATAAGTGATCCTGAACTACTTACGTTTCAAACATAACTCCACCGTGTTCTCTTCTCGACCCACTCAAAAAGAGACCATCACGGTTACACACGCGGTTGGTGTATTTTAGTTCAAATCTGGTGTCAAGTTCTCTACAAGCGGATATTAACAAATTCCCATCTTCCACATAATCGCGGGCACAACTTTCGAAAGTTTAAAACCCTGCAGGGGTGTCCCAACTTAGCCCATGACAAGCTCACGATCCGCAGAGACAATCCTCCATCGCGGGACATCTGATCAGAGTCGGGATCCTGGTGCACAAGGCATTTCGACAATGGTAAAACAAGTCCAGCAAGACCTCCCGACGTGCAGACACCCTGATAGTAGCCGCGCGTATCTCGTCTCAGGCCATGACAGATGAGCTATGGTTATAGCGACCAAAATACCCCAAGTTGCCAAGGGGCGGCGCCGCAAGCTGCTCTAGTTTGGGACCAACACCATCAGCACTGCCCCCCCCCCCTCGGATTATGTGGAAACGAACCTCGGGTAGCGCTAACTCCCTATGCGTCAAGTTTATTATCATGTTTAGTTATTATGTTGGGCAAATGGTAAAACCGAAGTTGGGCCTTGCTGGAAGAGTTTTATTCAAAGCGAACTGTCAAGAGGGGCCCATAAACCCACACCGTGTTAGGGACGCAAAATCAAGGAACGTAACACCGGTATGACGAAAACGAGGGTGGCAAGAGTGGAACAAAACACCAGGCATAAGTCCGAGCCTTCCACCCTTTACCAAGTATATAGATGCATGAATTAAATAGGAGATATTGTGATATCCCAACACAATCCTGTTCCAACATGGAGCAATCTTCAACTTCACCTGCAGCTAACAACGCTATAAGAGGGGCTGAGCAAAAGCGGTAACTTAGCCAAACAACGGTTTGCTAGGAAGGGTGAAAGAGGTTAGAGGCTGACATGGCAATTTGGGAGGCTCGATAAATAAGTGATAGGTAGCACAGCATAGCGATAGAACGAAGCAACTAGCATAGCAATGATAGTAGTGAGATCCATGGTAACGGTCATCTTGCCTGAAATCCCGCTAGGAAGAAGAACGAGTCCATGAAGAAGACAAACGGATGAATATGAACCAAGCGTAGTCGAACGAATCCTCACGATCGCAACAAAACAGGAACTATCGAGAAGAAGCACAACCGGAAAGAAGCACACAACACATAAACATGACATGATGCACAACCAAGCATGATGCATGACAAAGGCTATATGATGCTACTCATGGCAAGAGATGAAGCATACAAGAATATCACATCAAAGCAAGTTTAAATGAGGCCGGAAACACAACATATAACAAATCCGGTAAGTCCCCATATGCAAATTTCGAAATTGGTCCAGATCTGAATAAACCTTATGTTCAAGTATTTAAACAGCAAGTTAAAGAGCACCACAATGATCTACACAAAATTCTAGTCAAGTTACATATAAAGTTCATTTAATTCGGAGCTACGGCCTAGAAGATATGAGCAACACAAGTTAAACATGGCATTGATGCAAAATGCATCCAAACATCAAGCAAACACCTCAAAACAAGGATGCAACATGATAATATGAAACTACATGCAATTCTAAGCAAGTTCCGTATAAAGCATGCTCAAAACAGAGCAACGGTGCAACACATACACTCCAAACAAGTTATAACAACAATCTGCCCAAAACAGCAAGTAGGCACTTTGCAACCATCAAAACAACATGCTACATGAACCTTATGAGCACAAACTTGACATACAATTCATGTACAGATAACATACTTAAAATATAATTAAGGTTCAGGTTCATAGGCATCAAGATTAAACCAATATGATCAATGCAAAAAACCACTTTATAACATAGGAGCATATACATGAGCAGAGTTAATATGATGGAAACTTGAGAGCAAGAAAGAGACAAGCTACAACAAGTAAACATAGAAACTAAGGGCATGGTGTCACAGTACACATAACAAAGAGCAAATAACATCCGGTAATCATATACATATGGCTCATGGATAAGTAGAAACCAGCATGACAAGATTGAATATTGAAATAGTTACAGCAAGTGTAAACAGCAACATTATGATAGCAGGTTTGTAAGCATGAAACAAAGGCATATGACATCCAAAATTAGAAACCATGGCATATGAGCAGAGTACTCAAAGCATAATACAAAACATGTAATTGGAGCATCTCCAAAAGAGGCATGGAATAATTAATATCAAGCTCACAACATAGCATCATGAAGTTAACTGAAATCTGGAACATTATATAAGCATGTTCATGGCAATGAAAACATATGCTACAAGACATATATGAGTCTTCAAAAGGAACGAGATGATAGATAATAATATACACAACAAAACATGTCAAATAAGCATCTCCAGATTACGCATGGCTTAATTGATAGCATGAAGCAAAGATAGCATCATGATATGACAGAAACAGACTTGACAAAACATTAACAGCAAGTAGCCCACTTCACAAGCTTGATGCACTCACTACACGGCATATAAAAATACATAGATTGCGCCACTGTAAATATGGCATGAAAATGCTCCTAAAACATGTAGGCATAATTCTCATATGATGCACACACAAAATGCAACAAAATGACAAATCAGCAAGTTACAGCAGTTTTCAGCAGTTAATAGCAACATGCACTTTTGCAACAGGGATTATGATATCAAGATGCACCCTAACATAAATACAAAGCACACCAACATGTAGAGCATGAAGAGCAGAACATGTTCATATCAAGATCATCATCATAGGATCAACGGATACAAAGGTATAGCACTCACAAGAGGCACAAATGATGTTAACAACCAGCAGATTACAACAGTTCATATCACATAGCAGTTCTGCAACGAAGATTAAGACATCAACATGAACAGGAACACGCATGCAAACTACTCCATCACGAAGAGCATCAAGTTATGAACATTTTGACATAAAATACACTCAATTTGGATCCACATGCACAAATTTAGAGCAGGTCAGACATGCACACATAATATGCAAAATCTGGGACTTGGAAGAAATTGCTGGACGGAAAACTGAGCGTGGGTTAACTATTATGCACACAGGGCGGGATTTAGGTGGGCTCGCCTAGCGGGCCTTGGCCCAGCATGCAGAGGAGGCAGCAGGCTGGCGGGAGGAGGCACGTTGGGCCGGGCGCTGGGTCACAGGGCCCACGCGAGGCGACGCAGCGGACGAACGCTCCTCGTTTCCCTCGTGCCTGAGGCACGATGGTGGCACCGACACCATGGCGATGGTGCCGGAGCAGGAAGGCCGGCGACAAGGGGAAAACAGGCGGAGGCGGCGGGGTGGCGCCCGGGGCCGCCGGATCTGGAGGGGGCTCGGGCTCCTACAGCGAGCTGGCGGCGACGGTTGGAGGAGCTCGCCGACGGCGAGGAGCTCCGGGCGGTCGGGGTCGCCGGCGGGTGAAGGCGCGGAGCGGGCGGCGGCTTGCGGGCGAGCAGGCGCTCAGGAAGACGGGCGGCGGTGGCGCACTTCGGGCCCGGGCGGGCCCGATCTGGCCGGAAGGGGCACGGCAGAGTGGAGGGGCTGCGGGGACGCATGGCGCCCCGGGAGTGGCTGCGGGCGGTGGAGATGCTGATGTGGCGCATTGCCATTGGTCGGGCGATGTGGCCGGCGGTGGTGGACGCGTCCGGCAGCGGGCGGACATGTCCGGCGGGCGAGAGGGAGGTTTTGATCTAGGGTTTTCTCAAAAATTCGGGGGAGGGAACTAATTTATAGGTAGAGGGAATTAGCAGAGTCCAAATGAGGAGCGGTTTTCGCCCACACGATCGTGATCGAACGGCGGAGAGCATGGAGGGGGCTTAGATGGGTTAGTGGGATGTTTGGAGGGGTGTTGGGCTACAAAGAGAGAGGGGCTTTTGCGGCTACCGGTTAACCGTTGGGGCATCAAACGACCTCCAAATGGAATGAAATTTGACGGGCGGTCTACCGGTGATATACCAAGGCCACTCGGCAAATCTTGGCCCATTCCGAGAATGTTTTTCTGTGGCACACAAAACAAGGACGGAGAGGTGCAACGGATGCATGCGAGTGTGGTTGGGCTGAGAACGGACAACAGAGAGAACCGGGGGAACCCGAACGGATGCAAGTTTTGAAAAACATGCACATGAAATGCAGATGATGACATGGAAAAGTGCAACACGCAAGAAAATGACATGGCAATGATGGCGAATAACTGGAAGACACCTGACGCAATAGATTCGGGGCGTTACAACGAGGCAAATGACTTGAGTGGCCAGCCAAGCTACTTTGGCGTCTTCATCTTGGGAATGACTTCTTGGCTGCCAGTTGTAACGCTTTTTCGGTGGCATATGGGAAAAAGAGGGAAGGCCTTGTCGGATAGCATCCTCAAGCGTACGTCAGCAATATAAAGCCATTCAGTTGCACATGTCTCGACATCCTCTTTCAGGGTACCACGAAGGTAACCTGCCCCGGCAATCCTACACACCTCGTCTCCTCTAACCTTGAAGATAATTGTCATTGATAACCCCTATATCTTTGGCCTGCATCCTAGGGCGGAAGGATGTAAAATCCGGATTGGATAAATATCCTTGGGTGGCAAGCCGATCAAGTTGTACGTGAGTAACACAACAACTCTTCTAGTCTCCTTCGAGAGGGCCGTTGGGGCGCGTCAACAAGCCAGGAGCGTTCGCCATTGTTGGAGCTCTAGAAGAGGTATTGGGAGGGAGAGTTCCATAAGGGAAAGGAAGGAGCAGACGTGTGAAAAGAAATTACTTCCCCTGTCACCTTTTATCTGCCGTGATAAGACGGGTCGTGACGGGACGCTTGAGTCTCCGATAGTTACTCTGTGTGTTCCCCACATAGTATGCCTTGTATGGGAACGTGATTCGAGGAAAGAGTTAAAAAACTATTGAAAGAGGATCTTTGGACCCACCATGTCTCCTTTTAGCGGGTGTATCGAGATGTGGGAGCACTAAACTACCAAGGGTCATCAAAAATCCTCGGAGAGTAAAACTTCCCTTACAAGGAATCAACCTCGGATTTTTATCTTGGACTCAATGAAAATATATTGCCCGTATAAAGGGTCCCGCTAAAGGATGCCCTGATATCCAAAGTATATTGCTGCTCGGATTAACGCATGGGTGGACGAACACCAATGACCGACCATCACGAAGAGAACTATGGATCGGAATATGTCCTCGCGTTTAGAAGCCTGCCTCGAACTCGCCTACAAAGACAAAGGCCAAGATAATGAAGTTGTCCTAAGGAAGGAGCACGTGTCCTTGGTTTGGAGACATGTTCAGGGGCTACTGACAGTGTCCTATGTTAGGGGGTGCACACCACGTCAGCCTACCGTTCATGGGTCAGGCCGACGACCCACCAATAACTAAAGAATGGGCCGCGTAGGCCCTAGCCCTCGGCATAATCAAGACTGGGTTCTCCGAAGACTTGGCGTACAATTCAAGGCGCATTTCAACAATCAACATGTTTATCCCTAAATTGTAACCGACCATGTGTAAACCCTAGACACCCTGGTGCCTATATAAGCCGAGGGGTTTAGCCCATAGGGGCATGATTTCAAGGTTTTAGAGGTTAGAACTCATACATACGATCTTGAGGTGGATCACCCTATACTTTGTACCCAATCCACAATCAATATAATAAAGAGCAGGACGTCGGGTTTTACCTCTTCGAGAGGGCCTGAACATGAGTTAATATTGTGTCCCTATTCTTCCTGTTACCATTATGTCACCAGCCCGGGGGGCCTACTCGAGATCCGCTGGTTTTAGCACCGACAACCCCAACAAAACATAGTTGAGCACATGCAAAAAGTTTTAGAAGTAAAAGTAGTGACTATGAAAGAGGGGGAGAAAAAGAGTGAGGGAGATCCACAAATTTATGAGTGAGCGCCACAAACCAAATATTACTCCTATAAACGATGGTGGAGTACCCGCCTCCTTGGGCACCCCATGGGCTGAGAGCGCCTCTTGGCCATCCGTCCCACGGTGGCTTGTCGTGGGGGACTACTCGGAGCCGATACGGGCCATCCGATCTGCCCGGATAGCTCGGACCTAGGTGACCCATCTAGGCAGTCCTTCACGGGTGGATCGTCAGGCTTGCCCGGGGCCAGCATCATTGGGGGAGCCCATCGAGCACCTGCACACGCGCGATGGCCTGTTCGAACCTGCCTGACAACTTCTTCGCCCACGCGAGCTTGCAAGGTCACCAAAATCGGTTTGTATCCATGAGGTGAGGACAGAAGGCGGGTCCGGGGACACTAGCTAGCTTGCGGCGGGAGACTTTCAAGCATCTTTGAAAGTGCAACTATCCCTAGGTGGTTTTGGTAATTCCTAAAAACATATAGCTCATTGAGCTAATGCTATTTCAAGATAAATATTTTAGGAAAGCTCAATGATTGGCATGGCATGGAAAGTGGACCCCTCAAAATGCTAAGGACAAAAGGATTGACTTAAGCTCAAAGCTCAAGACTCTACATTTTCTATTTTAGTGATCCAAGATCACATTGAGTCTATAGGAAAAGCCAATACTATCAAGGAGGGATGAGGTGTTGCTTAATGAGGATCTTGCTCAAAATGCTTAGTGATATGCTCCAAAGCCCTCAACTACTTTCTCACATCCACATATGACCTAAACCACAAGTCAAACTCGACCCCACCAATTCTTTCTATCCGGCCCCACCGAGTTCAGATGTCATAGCCACTGCCACAAACCCTAGACAAATCGGTCTCACCGATAGGGATCTCGGTCCCACCGAGATGGGATTGTAATCTCTCTGTTTCCCTTGGTAATGTTTCGGTCACACCGAGATGAGCGATCGGTCCCACAGAGATTGCAATGTAAACTCTCTATTTCCCTTTTGTAACATTTCGGTCTAACTGAAATGAGCGAATCGGTCCCACCGAGTTTACCTGACCAACTCTCTGGTTAGCTTATTACCAAAATCGGTCTCACCGAGTTTGTGTAATCGGTCTCATCGAGATTACGTTATGCCCTAAACCTACCCATATCGGTCCTACCGACTTGCATGTTGGTCCCACCGAAAGTCCTAACGTCACTAGATTTGTTGAATCGGTCCGACCGAGTTTCTCAATTCGGTCCCACCGAGATTGGCAAGTTGTGTGTAACGGTTAGATTTTGTGTGGAGGCTATATATACCCCTACACCTCCTCTTCATTCGTGGAGAGAGCCATCAGAACAAGCCTACACTTCCAACTTGCATTTTCTGAGAGAGAACCACCTACTCATGTGTTGAGACCAACATATTCCATTCCTACCATATGAATCTTGATCTCTAGCCTTCCCCAAGTTGCTTTTCACTCAAATCTTCTTTCACCGAATCCAAATCCTGTGAGAGAGAGTTGAGTGTTGGGGAGACTATCATTTGAAGCACAAGAGCAAGGAGATCATCATCAACACACCATTTGTTACTTCTTGGAGAGTGTTGTCTCCTAGATTGGCTAGGTGTCACTTGGGAGCCTCCGACAAGATTGTGGAGTTGAACCAAGGAGTTTGTAAGGGCAAGGAGATCGCCTACTTCGTGAAGATCTACCGCTAGTGAGGCAAGTCCTTCGTGGGCGACGACCATGGTCGGATAGACAAGGTTGCTTCTTTGTGGACCCTTCGTGGGTGGAGCCCTCCATGGACTCGCGCAGCTGTTACCCTTCGTGGGTTGAAGTCTCCATCAACATGGATGTACGGTAGCACCACCTATCGGAACCACAACAAAAACATCCGTGTCTCCTATTGCGTTTGCACTCTCCAAACCCTTCCCTTTACATTCTTGCAAGTTGCATGCTTTACTTTCCGCTGCTCATATACTCTTTGCATGCTTTCTTGAATTGTGTTAAGATTGCTTGAACCGTGCTAAGTTGCTAAAATCTTCCAAGAACTAAAATTGGGAGAAGGATAGATTTTTATTTGGTCAAGTAGTCTAATCACCCCCCGCCCCCTCTAGACATATTTTCGATCCTACAAGTGGTATCAGAGCTTTGGTATCCATTTGCTTTGATCTCCGTAGCTTTTGGTGGTCATAGCCTTTGGTTTCACAACCTAGGAGAGTATGGCGTCTAGCTAGGGAAATTACCACCGTAGAGGTCCTTACTTTGATGGTACTAATTTTGCTAGTTGGAAGCATGAGATGAAAATGCATATTCTTGGACATAACCCCGCCATTTCGGCTATTGTGTGTATTGGCTTGCAAGGTGAATTCTTTGATTGGAGAGAATCGAACTGTGAAGCTACCGCGGAAGAGTTGAAGATGCTGCAATACAACGCTCAAGCTTGTGATATCCTCTTCAACGGATTGTGCCCCGAAGTTGGATGTGCTGCACAGTCAGCTTGACAAGTTCAAAATGAAGGATGGTGATGGTGCCGCTGAAACGTACTCTAGGCTTGCTCTTATCACAAATGAGATTGCTGGCTAAGGAAGTGAAGAGATGACCGACAAATTCATCATCTAGAAGATCCTAAGAACTTTGGACAGAAAATATGATACCGTGTGCACATTGATTCAAATGATGCCCAATTACAAAGATCTCAAGCCAACGGGAGTCATTGGAAGAATTGTTGCTCATGAGATGTCACTCAAGGATAAGGAGGAACTCCACAACAAGTCAAGTGGTGCTTACAAAGCCTCGTGTGAAGCTCCCACATCATCAAGTGAGAAAGAAACCTTCGAAGAATTGAGCCTAATGGTGAAGAACTTCAACAAGTTCTACAAGAGTGGAAGCACAGAAAGAAGTTCCAAGTCAAGGTCCTACAATGACAAAAGATCTTCTAGTCGAGAGCGTAATTGCTACAATTGTGGAAGACCCGGACACTATTCCAATGAGTGTACGACACCCTACAAAAGAAGAGAAGACTCTCCAAAAAGAAGAAGTAGAAGAGAAGAATCACCACCAAGAGAGAGAAGGAGTAGAGATGATCGTTATGAACGAAGAACATCCCGGAGAAGCAAGGATTCAGAAAGGAAGGACAAGTCATCAAAGAGCTACACAAAACAAAGACATCAAGCTCATGTTGGTGAATGGGTATCTGGCTCCGACTCCGACAATCACTCCGAGAGAAGCTATCACTCCGACTCCGAATATACTCAAGATGAAGGTGTTGCTGGTCTAGCACTTGTGTCAACCAACTCCTACGACATATTTGATTCACCAAATGAAGGACTTGGAAGATGCTTCATGGCTAAAGGCCTAAAGGTATCACACCCCGAGTATACTGATTTCAAAGGTAATGAAGATGACTTGTTAGGTGATGATGATTTACTTGTTGACAACTCTAGTGATGAATACTATGATGAAACGTTAATTAATCATGCTAATCAAGATAAAATGAATGACAATGATAAGGAGAAGATTGAGCTTCTAACTAAAGAACTAAACACTCGTTAGCTCATGAAACTATCTTAGAAGATCATCGAGAACTTTTAAGGACTCATGAGAAGTTACGCTTTGAAAAGCTCAACCTTGAGCAAGAGCATGAGTTCTTAAAGGCAATAAATGATGATCTTTGCAAGAAAAGTTCTTCTTACATTGCCAAGTGTTTACTCTTATCCACTTACATGCCTCAAGTCAAGTCTAGTAACAAGAACAAGAAAGATTCTTCCTCTAGTAGTAACAATAATCATGCTAAATCCAATGTTGTTGCTTCTAGTAGTTCTCTTGATTCCACTAATGATTCTCTTAGCCAAGTTACGCTTGAGCAAGAAAATAGCTTATTGAAGAGAATTATAGAGAAAGGTGTTTACAAAAGCCTTGCCGGGAGTAAGCAATTCGAGGAAATTGTACGCAAGCAAGGAAGGCACCGGAAGAACAAAGGTGTTGGTTTTGAACGAAAGTTCAATGCCAATGGAGTTGAGTGGGAAGAAGATCAATACCCCAAGACAAAGTTTGTTCCTCAACAAGAGAAGTATGATCCTACTTCTTCCAAAGGGACACAAGCTCAAGATGATCTTCCACCACAAGACCAAAAGCAAAAAGGCAAGGACAAGCTTCAAGAGGAGTTTGATGCATTTGAAGAAGCTCCTAAGGCCTTCGTCAAGTGGGTTCCCAAGACTACATCAAGTTCTACTTCATCAAGTACGACTACAACTCCAAGGATTCCCATCAAGATGATGTGGATCCCGAAGAAGAAGAACTAGAGAGTTCTTGAGGGTGACTCCGCCAACATACTTCACTCTTATCATTTTGGCAAGAACAAGTGCAATCAACTTCCACATCTTGCACTAGTTCAAGGAGTCACAAACCCTCTTGTTGGCAAGACAAGGGACAAGGTAACCTAATGCTTTCATAGACATCATCTTGTGTGTGCATCACTCTATGTCTATGGATATCCTTGTTTGTTCCTTGTGGGACTAACCCATGTAGGTATTGAAAGTGCAACTCACTCCAAAGGATTGCTCCAAATGATCTACATCAACATTGAGCATCCACATCTTCAACACCTACATGAAGTCGTCATCGATAAAACCCAAGGTTAGTTCATCCCTCTTAGGGGGGATCTCACATCTAGGGGGAGCTTTACTCTAAGAATTGAGTCAAAGCAACTCTAATGGTGTGAACACAACAATGCTTTATGTAAAAGTGGTAACCCCACTTGAGCTTAAACGATGAGTATGACCTATGATCAAATGTTCTCATTTGACTCCTAAGTCAATATACTCATATATAGATGACCTAGTCATCGCCAATTGCTTTATAGATGCTAGAATTGGCTGTGCATGCTTTGCCACATAGTTCATTTGTCATTTTATTGTGTGAGCATGTCGTTTGCATATTTTACTCATTCGAGGACATCCACTTGTTGCTTTCATTGTTTGGTTTATTTTCTTTTGCCAAGTGGATGGACAAGAATGCCTAAGAACCTTCTCTAGCTATCTATGATTTTCTTGTCTCAAACTCTATTGATGCTACATCACAAAGTTTGATCAAGTCAGATTCGATCCACTCTATGTGAGGAGCACTCGGAGTCCCCGATTCGTCATAGACTTAAACTTCCAAAACTTCTTTGTGCATTTCGGTCTGACCGATTCATCCATTTCGGTCATACCGAGATCACTAAGTTGATCTAGGTTTTCAATCTCGGTGCAACCGATTTGAACTTTTCGGTCACACCGAGTTGCAGTAACTGCTTGCAGTTATGCATCTCGGTGCCACTGAGTTGTTCCACTCGGTCACACCGACAGGGTCAGGCTATATATATCCCCGGCCAAAATTTGGAAATTTCTCCGAACCCCTTCGCTGCACTCAGCCTGTTGTGCCTCCCTCGGTCTCCGGATCGTCCTCCTCGTCGCCAGCTGCCTCCCGCCGCTGGTCTCCGCCGCCGTCAACGGGAATCGTCTCCGCCGTTGCCGCCATAGCAGGTCCATCGCTGCACTTAGTGTATGGACTTGATCCTTGTGCTAATCTCACTCCAATTCCTAGCACATTGTTTTGCCATGTATCTTGCCATGATTGAGATCACTCCATCCAGTGAAATCACTTTGTAGTTTAGTTGTGGGTTGAAAATTTAGGGTTAGGTTTCCGCCGAAATCATCTCGGACCAACCGAGTTGTAGAACTCGGTTCCACCGATTTGGCTAAGGCCATTGCACATGTCATTCTCGGTCTGACCTAGAATTGCAAATCGGTGTAACCGAGTTCAGGACTTTGTGAAACCCTAGCAGTCTCAGTGCCACCGAACTGTGACTCGGTCTGATCGAATTCACTAGTTTAGGTTCCAAAAGCTGCTTCGATATCACCGAGTTTTCAAATCGGTAGATCCGAAATGCTTCTTGTGGAAAACTAAAACTAAGTTTTTGACTCATTCTTTTGCAAAAACCTTTGTACTTTGTGATGCTCATCCTATCTATATCATCTATATCTATTCACAGGGTCTGCTGTCAGTGTTTGCATCATGTCAGATCAGAGTGACAGTCAGAACAAGTCTGAGGAGCAAGTTTAGATGAGTGAGGGCACTAGTACCTCTAGCAGTTACGATGATGGTAGCAGGAGCACACCCAGCAACTTGCCTAAGGCAGCCACCAGGGCCAGAAAGAAGAGAACCTCAGATTCTGAGGATGAGGACTATGTGGCTATTGAGGATGAGGCCACTTCCAAGAAGAAAGTTCTGAAGAAGGAATATGGCACAACTGCTGCCACTAAGCCAGGAATGCAGAATAAGGCACCTGCAAGAAGGATTCCCACTTCCAAACCTAGGAAGGTTGCCACTGGTGAAATCATGAAGTTCACCATTGAGTCTGAAGATGAAACTGCTGGCCAAGACAAGAAGAAGAAGAAGAGAGTCAGAACCACCACTGCCAAAGTACTTGGCAAGCCCTCTATGAGGAGAGACACTGAAGATGAAGAGGAAGAGGTTGCTGCACCAGCACCTAAATCTCAAAAGCTTATGAGAGATGCTATAAGGTCAGGAGCTGCTCCATCAAAGCCCAAAGAAGCTCCCAAGGTAGCTGCACCAAAACCCAAGTCTGCACCCAAGAGGAACACCGGGAGTATTCTAGCTGCATAGAAGAACAAGGGCCTAGTGCCTGAAGCTGCTATTGAAGAAGAAGATGATGAGTCACATGTCTTGAGGAAGTTGAAGCCCAAAAATCCAGATCACAATGATGCTCATCCAGTAGCTGAGGACATGAAGCTCAGGAAGGATGCAGGACTCAGACAGTGGAGATTGACTGATCCCGATGCAGTCAGGAGGAGAACTGATGTGGACTACAGGTTTCATACAAAGGAACAGCAGGACTTCTATGAGACAGTGTTGCTTGACAAGAAGCCTATAGTCTGTGACATGAGATGGGTGGACTGGAAGTACATCAGGGAAAATGAAGAACACTATCCTGGAGTCTATGATAGTTTCAAGTCTTGTGGAGTAGAGGACTTTGTTGGGCACAAGCTCACAAAGTGGAATGATGAGCTTATTATGCAGTTCTACTCCACAGCTCATTTCTACCCAGATGGAAGGATTGTCTGGATGTCTGAAGGTACTAGGTAACCATTGATACGTCTCCAACATATCTATAACTTTTGATTGCTCCATGCTACTTTATCTACTATTTTAGGCAATATTGGGCTTTATTATCCACTTTTATATTATTTTTGGGACTAACCTATTAACCGGAGGCCCAGCCCAGATTTGCTGTTTTATGCCTATTTCAGTGTTTCGAGGAAAAGGAATATCAGACGAAGTCAAAACGGAACGAAATCAACTGGAGAAGTTATTTTTGGAAGGAAAGCCACCCGATGGACTTGGAGTGCACGTCAGGAGATACGGGAGGTGCTCACGAGGGTGGGGGCGTGCCCACCCCCCTGGGCGGGGGCCCTGCCTTGTGGGGCCCCCGTAGCTCCACCGACGTACTCCTTTCACCCATATATACCTACGTACCCTAAAACTTCCAGAACAGAAGATAGATCGGGAGTTCCGCCGCCGCAAGCCTCTGTAGCCACCAAAAACCTTTCGAGAGCCCGTTTTGGCGCCCTGCTGGAGGGGGATCTCATCACCGGTGGCCATCTTCATCATCCCGGCGCTATCCATGACGAGGAGGGAGTAGTTCACCCTCAGGGCTGAGGGTATGTACCAGTAGCTATGTGTTTGATCTCTCTCTCTCGTGTTCCCTCTATGGAACGATCTTGATGTATCCCGAGCTTTGCTATTGTAGTTGGATCTTATGATGTTTCTCCCCCTCTACTCTCTTGTGATGAATTGAGTTTCCCCTTTGAAGTTATCTTATCGGATTGAGTCTTTTATGAGAACACTTGATGTATGTCTTGCCGTGATTGTCTGTGGTGACAATGGGATATCATGTGCCACTTGATGTATGTTTTGGTGATCAACTTGTGGGTTTCGTGGCATTGGGAACCTATGCATAGGGGTTGGCACACGTTCTTGACTCTCCGATAGAAACTTTGGGGCACTCTTTGAAGTACTTTGTGTTGGTTGGATGAATCTGAGATTGTGTGATGCATATCGTATAATCATGCCCACGGATACTTGAGGTGACAATGGAGTATCTAGGTGACATTAGGGTTTTGGTTGATTTGTGTCTTAAGGTGTTATTCTAGTATGAACTCTATGATGGATCGAGTGGAAAGAATAGCTTTATGTTATTTTACTACGAACTCTTGAATAGATAGAATAGAAAGGATAACTTTGAGGTGGTTTCGTACCCTACCATAATCTCTACGTTTGTTCTCCGCTATTAGTGGCTTCGGAGTGACTCTTTGTTGCATGTTGAGGGCTTGTTATATGATCTATCTATGTTATTATTGTTGAGAGAACTTGCACTTGTGAAAGTATGAACCCTAGGCCTTGTTTCCTATCATTGCAATATAGTTTATGCTCACTTTTACCACTTAGTTACCTTGCTATTTTTATTATTTCAGATTACAAAAACCTATATCTACTATATATTTTGCACTTGTATCACCATCTCTTCATCGAACTAGTGCACCTATACAATTTACCATTGTATTGGGTGTGTTGGGGACACAAGAGACTCTTTGTTATTTGGTTGCAAGGTTGTTTGAGAGACACCATCTTCATCCTACGCCTCCTACGGATTGATAAACCTTAGGTCATCCACTTGAGGAAAATTTGCTACTGTCCTACAAACCTGTGCACTTGCAGGCCCAACAACGCCTACAAGAAGAAGGTTGTGTAGTAGACATCAAGCTCTTTTCTGGCGCCGTTGCCGGGGAGGTTAGCACTTGAAGGTATATCTTTAGATCTTGCAATCGAATCTTTTTGTTTCTTGTTTTATCACTAGTTTAGTTTATAAAAGAAAACTACAAAAAAATGGAATTAAGGATGCCTCATATGCTTCATCTTTTTAATGTCTTTCATGAAAATGATGGGAAGGAAAATTGTGCTCAAGTACTAGAAGAAGAATTACATAGAATGCTTGGCATAAAATATGTGAATGATGAGCATGATTGCAATGTTGTTAGTATGAATTCCTTGAATATCCATGATGCTAATGATATGCAAAGCCACAAGCTTGGGGAAGCTATGTTTGATGAAGATGATATTTTTTGTCCCCCAAGCTTTGATGAGTAAATTTACAATGATGAAAGCATGTCTCCTATCTATGATGATTATTGTGATGACATGTATGCTTTAAAGAATAATGATAACCATGAAACTTGTCATCTTGATCCTAATTTTAAATCATATGATAGTTATTTTGTTGACTTTTCTCCCACTACTATTCATGAGAAGAATTTTGCTTATGAGGAGAGTAGTAAATTTTCTATGCTAGTAGATCATGAAGAGAATGCTTTAGGTGCTGGTTATATTGTTGAATTCATTCATGATGCTACTGAAAATTATTATGAGGGAGGAATATATGCTTGTAGGAATTGCAATAATGTCAAGTTTCCTCTCTATGTGCTTAAAATCTTGAAGTTATGCTTGTTTTACCTTCCTATGCAAGTTGATTATTGTTCCCATAAGTTGTTTGCTCACAAAATCCCTATGCATAGGAAGTGGGTTAGACTAAAAAGTGCTAGTCATATGCTTCATGATGCTCCCGTTATGTTTCAATTCTTATCTTTTATGTGAGCACCATTGTCATCCTCATGCCTAGCTAGAAAGGCATTAAAGAAAAGCGCATGTTGGGAGACAACCCAATATTTATCCTTACTGTTTTTTTGTGTGTCCACATGATTATGCTACTGTATTAATCATGTTTTATAGCTTTTGTTTCAATAAAGTGCCAAGTAAGACCTTTAGGATAGCTTATGGTGATAGTTGTGTTGATCCTGCTGAAAATCAGAAACTTTTGCACCCAGTAAATTAGTTTTGTTAATTCATAGAAACGTGATCTTGATCTTATTGTTCTTGCTCTGGATTGGTACACGAATTGCTTAGGACTTCCTAATTTTGTAGGATTTTTGGAGTTCCAGAAGTATAAGTTTGATACAGATTACTACAGACTGTTCTGTTTTTGACAGATTCTGTTTTCTATGTGTTGTTTGCTTATTTTGATGAATCTATGGCTAGTATTAAGTGGTATGAACCATAGATAAGTTTAAGTACAGTGTATATTACACCAATATGAATATAGAATGGGTTCATTACAGTACCTAAGTGTTGGTTTTATTTTCTTATACTAACGGAGCTTACGAGTTTTCTGTTAAGTTTTGTGTTGTGAAATTTTCAAGTTTTGGGTAAAGATTCGATGGACTATGGAATAAGGAGTGGGAAGAGCCTAAGCTTGGGGATTCCCAAGGCACCCTAAGGTAATATTCAAGGACAACCAAAAGCCCAAGCTTGGGGATGCCCCGGAAGGCATTCCCTCTTTCGTCTTCATTCATCGATAACTTTACTTGGAGCTATATTTTTATTCACCACATGGTATGTGTTTTGCTTGGAGCATCATTTTCTTTTGTTAGTATTTGCTTTATGTTATTTATAATAATTTTTTGCATCTTTAGTTTCAATAAAAAAGTCAAGGATAGCCTTTGCCATGCTTATTTTGCTAGTATACATGTTGCTGTTTGAAAACAGAAAGTTTACCGCTGTTGCAAAAATTCCCTAGGAGATTCAGAGAATGATATAATGATGAAACATTTTGCATAATGAGATATGATACATTTATTACAGTGGGAATTTTATTTCATAATTTTTGGAGTAAGGGAAGTATTGTTACTCTTGCATTCTTTACAAACTGTACTGTTTTGATAGATTGCTGTTATGGTTGCATTATTTGCATATGTTTGCTTGTTTAATGATTCTATTTGGTGATAGGAGTATTAAATATGAAGAGGCATTTAGTATTCAATGTTGAATAATAATTTTAGTGATTTGTTATAGTAGAAAATGATAAGGTTTTGCATTGGTTTATACTAACCGATCTCACGAGTTCTTGTTGAGTTTGTTGTGAATGAAGTTTTTGATAAAAAGAGAAACCATGATATGAGAGGAATTAAGGAGACACAAAAGCTAAAGCTTGGGGATGCCCAAGGCACCCCAAGATAATATTTCAAGAAGTATCAAGCATCTAAGCTTGGGGATGCCCCGGTAGGCATCCCACCTTTCTTCTTCAACAACTATCGGTTAGTATCGGTTGAGCCTAAGTTTTTGCTTCTTCACATGAGTTGTGCTATCCTGGCAATGAAGTTTTATTTAGCTTTGCTTGCTGTTTGAATAAAGTATCAAGATCTGAAATTATTAAATGAGAGAGCCATACATAAATTTGAATTTGCTAGAATATTCTATGTGCTTCACTTATATCTTTTGAGCTTGATAGTTTTGCTCATAGTGCTTCACTTATATCTTTTAGAGCACGGTGGTGGATTTGTTTTAAAGAAACTATTGATCTCTCATGCTTCACTTAGATTATTTTAAGAGTCGTTAATAGCATGATAATTTGCTTAATGTTAATATACTTGGTATTCAAGATATGTGAAACTTTCTTTTGAGTGCGTTGAATACTAAGATAAGTTTGATGCTTGATAATTGTTTTGAGATATGAAGATGGTGATATTAGAGTCATGCTAGTTGAGTAGTTGTGAATTTAAAGAATACTTGTGTTGAAGTTTGTGATTCCCGTAGCATGCACGTATGGTGAACCATTATGTGATGAACTCGGAGCATGATTTATTTATTGATTGTCTTCCTTATGAGTGGCGGTCGGGGACGAGCGATGGTCTTTTCCTACCAATCTATCCCCCTAGGAGCATGCGCGTAATACTTTGCTTTGATAACTTCTAGATTTTTGCAATAAGTATATGAGTTCTTTATGACTAATGTTGAGTCCATGGATTATACGCACTTTTTCACATCCTTCCACCATTGCTAGCCTCTCTAATACCGTGCACTTTTCGCCGGTATCATACACCCACCATATATCTTCCTCAAAACAGCCATCATACCTACCTATCATGGCATTTCCATAGCCATTCCGAGATATATTGCCATGCAACTTTCCACTGTTCCGTTTATTATGACATGCTCCGTCATTGTCATATTGCTAGCATGATCATGTAGTTGACATCGTATTTGTGGCAAAGCCACCGTTCATAATTTTTTCATACATGTCACTCTTGATTCATTGTATATCCCAGCACACCGCCGGAGGCATTCATATAGAGTCATACCTTGTTCTAAGAATCGAGTTGTAATTGTTGAGTTGTAAGAAAAATAAAAGTATGATGATCATCATTATTAGAGCATTGTCCCAAGTGAGGAAAGGATGATGGAGTCTATGGTTCCCCCATAAGTCGGGATGAGACTCCGGACGAAAAAAAAAGAGGCCAAAAAAAGAGAAAGGCCCAAATAAAAAAATGAATGAGAGAAAAAGAGAGAAGGGAAAATGCTACTATCCTTTTACCACACTTGTGCTTCAAAGTATCACCAAGATCTTCATGATAGAGAGTCTCTCATTTTGTCACTTTTATATACTAGTGGGACTTTTTCATTATAGAACTTGGCTTGTATATTCCAATGATGGGCTTGTTGGGGAACGTAGTAATTTCAAAAAAATTCCTACGCACACGCAAGATCATGGTGATGCATAGCAACGAGAGGGGAGAGTGTGTCCATGTACCCTCGTAGACCGAAAGCGGAAGCGTTAGCACAACGCGGTTGATGTAGTCGTACGTCTTCACGGCCCGACCGATCAAGCATCGAAACTACGGCACCTCCGAGTTCTAGCACATGTTCAGCTCGATGACGTCCCTCGAACTCCGATCCAGCCGAGTGTCGAGGGAGAGTTCCGTCAGCACGATGATGTGATGACGACGACGTGGTGACGGTCTTGATGTTCTACCGTCGCAGGGCTTCGCCTAAGCACCGCTACGATATTATCGAGGTGGACTATGCTGGAGGGGGGCACCGCACACGGCTAAGAGATCCAAGGGATCAATAGTTGTTCTGTCTTTGGGGTGCCCCCTGCCCCCGTATATAAAGGAGGAGAGGAGGGGGAGAGGGCCGGCCCCTATGGCGCGCCCTGGAGGAGTCCTACTCCCATTGGGAGTAGGATTCCCCCCCCCCCCTCTTCCAAGT
>NC_041385.1:327018541-327020631 GCF_002162155.2 Triticum dicoccoides | reverse complement strand
AAGTAGTAGGAGTAGGAGTCAAGGAAGGGGGAGAGGGAAGGGAAGGAAGGAGGGGGCGCAACCCTCCCCTTTAGTCCAATTCGGACTAGGCATTGGGGGGGGGGGCGGACTGCCCTAGGCAGCCCCTCTCTCTTTCCCGTATGGCCCAATAAGGCCCAATACTTCTCCCCGGCGAATTCCCATAACTCTCCGGTACTCCAAAAAATACCCGAATCACTCGGAACCTTTCTGAACTCCGAATATAGTCGTCCAATATATTGATCTTTACGTCTCGACCATTTCGAGACTCCTCGTCATATCCCCAACCTCATACAGGACTCCGAACTCCTTCGGTACATCAAAACACATAAACTCATAATATAACTGTCATCGAAACCTTAAGCGTACGGACCCTACGGGTTCAAGAACAATGTAGACATGACCGAGACATGTCTCCGGTCAATAACCAATAGCGGAACCTGGATGCTCATATTGGCTCCCACATATTCTACGAAGATCTTTATCGGTCAGACCGCATAACAATATACGTTGTTCCCTTTGTCATCGGTATGTTACTTGCCCGAGATTCGATCGTCGGTATCTCAATACCTAGTTCAATCTCGTTACCGGCAAGTCTCTTTACTCGTTACGTAATGCATCATTCTGTAACCAACTCATTGGCCACATTGCTTGCAAGGCTTATAGTGATGTGCATTACCGAGAGGGCCCAGAGATACCTCTCCGACAATCGGAGTGACAAAACCTAATCTCGAAATACACCAACTCAACATCTATCTTTGGAGACACCTGTAGAGCTCCTTTATAATCACCCAGTTACGTTGTGACGTTTGGTAGCATACAAAGTGTTCCTCCGGTAAACGGGAGTTGCATAATCTCATAGTTGTAGGAACTTTGTATAAGTCATGAAGAAAGCAACAGCAACATACTAAACGATCGGGTGCTATTCTAACGGAATGGGTCAAGTCAATCACATCATTCTCCTAATGATGTGATCCCGTTAATCAAATGACAACACATGTCTATGGTCAGGAAACATAACCATCTTTGATCAACGAGCTAGTCAAGTAGAGGCATACTAGTGACACTATGTTTGTCTATGTATTCACACATGTATTATGTTTCCGGTTAATACAATTCTAGCATGAATAATAAACATTTATCATGATATAAGGAAATAAATAATAACTTTATTATTGCCTCTAGGGCATATTTCCTTCAGGGCTTCCTCAAAATGCCCTAGGTCTTCGTGAGCAAGCTAGTTGGATGCACACCCACTTAGTTTCTTTTGTAAGAGCTTTCATATACTTATAGCTCTAGTGCATCCGTTGCATGGCAATCCCTACTCACTCACATTGATATCTATTGATGGGCATCTCCAGAGCCCGTTGATACACCTAGTTGATGTGAGACTATATTCCCTCTTTTTGTCTTCTCGACAACCACCATTCTATTCCACATAGTGCTATATCTATGGCTCACACTCATGTATTGCGTGAAGATTGAAAAAGTTTTGAGAATGTCATAAGTATGAAACAATTGCTTGGCTTGTCATCAGGGTTGTGCATGATTTAAATATTTTATGTGGGGAAGATGGAGCATAGCCAGACTATATGATTTTGTAGGGATAACTTTCTTTAGCCATGTAATTTTGAGAAGACATGATTGCTTTGATTAGTATGCTTGAAGTATTATTATTTTTTATGTCAATATGAACTTTTGTCTTGAATCTTTCGGATCTAAATATTCATACCACAAGTAAGAAGAATTACATTGAAATTATGCCAAAGTATCACTCCGCATCAAAAATTCTTTTTTATCATTTACCTACTCGAGGACGAGCAGGAATTAAGCTTGGGGATGCTTGATACGTCTCCAACATATCTATAATTTTTGATTGCCCCATGCTACTTTATCTACTGTTTTAGGCAATATTGGGCTTTATTATCCACTTTTATATTATTTTTGGGACTAACCAATTAACCGGAGGCCTAGCCCAGATTTGCTGTTTTATGCCTATTTCAGAGTTTCGAGGAAAAGGAATATCAGACGAAGTCAAAACGGAACGAAATCAATTGGAGAAGTTATTGTTG